>NC_051846.1:139445475-139452425 GCF_002237135.1 Teleopsis dalmanni | reverse complement strand
TTTAATGCAAGATATAAGAGTAATAGCAGGCAAAAGTACAAAAATTATCTTAATACTTATAAAAAAGTTGTCAGGGAGACCAAAAGTGATAGCTGAAAATAATTGTGTAGACGATCGGTACATGGACTGAAACTTTTGCTGAGACACTAAGATTATTATAAGATACTCATTTTCCAAACTGTTAAGATGATACAAGGGAAAATGGTTCAATCACTCTGGTAGGTCATCACAGGTGACTGAAACAATAGTCACAGCAGTAAATAATCAGGTATTCAATTAACAGCTTCTCTTCTTACAAATTACCATCATGTTGCGAAAATTGCAGGACTTAGTGATTCCATGGTTAGGGGAAATATGTAAATATGTCTTAAATATAGACATAGGGAAATATATGTCTTAAATATAGCTATGTACCACTGTAAGTATGGAAATTTGCATTAAATTTCTACCTAAATAAACATGAACTAAAGACAATAACAACACAAACTAAAACACGTCAGCACAACTGTTGCGTATTTTCCGCAACGAAGACAAATTATGTTGTGTATACGTAAGCAGTAATCAGCTGCGCCAAACGTAATTATGTCAATGGTTTCCCTTAGTATCCATTCAACAAAAATAAATACGCACTTTTAATTTCCACACATCAATCTTTATTTATTATAAACTAAACTGCTGGAACTGCTGCTACCGCCGTTGTTGATGTGTCTGTTGCTGACTTATTTATTCTGTTGTGGGTCCTACTGTTGCTGCTGCTGTTGATGCTGTCGCTATTGATAATGTTGTTGTTGCTGTTGATGCTGGTGCAACCTGCGTGCTTGATGAGTATCGCCTTGATGTGATTCAACTTCACTTTTTACTCATATATTAATTATTACTTGTACTTGTAATTTCAACAATTCTTGATAATTTTACTCGATTACAGATATTCGGCAAAATGTTTTAAATACTAAACTGACCTTTTTTATTATTATTAAATATTCCTTCCTTCTTGACACCGGACAAGTTAAATTAAGGAATTAAATGTTCTTTCTTTAATAAATAAGTTCATTCTTGAACATCGAACAACCAGTTCGGACAACACTTTGATCACTTTAACACTCACCAAACTACTCGGTGTTCCGTCCGGGAACCCGAACTCAGCTGCTTTGGCAGCTACTACTCGAACACCAATCTAACAACCGACTGTTTCGAAACTTCCCACCCATGATTTCATCTTTGGAGAACAGTGAAAACATTAATCTTGTGCTTAATGCATGATCGCAAGTTTCCATTAATTTTCTGCCATTACGCGAAAAAAAAAATAATGATAACTACTACTATTACTACTACTACTACTAACTACTGACCTAGTTACTTGTTGGTAACTGCCAATATTTCGAAACACACAATTCTGCATAAACAATATTATTAAGTTCACTGATTGAACTTAATAATATTTTACAACTGCTAATAAAAAGGCAGTTTCGCATATTTTGAATAGTTGAGTTCAATGGTAGAACTCAATAATATTTTAAAATATACGCGTCCGTGTCGTATGCAGAAATTGTTAAAAATGAAATGGGTCGTATTAGCAATTTGCATTACGTACCAAGAAAACGGTTCGCAACAATTTGTTAATTAAAATTCTAGGGTATTTAGTTAAAACTAGATACACAACACAACACATTTTTTATAAAAACATCAAATCTTTTTAGATTTTTATATTTAAGTACCTAATATAACACTTACGGGTAACAAATATTGAAGATACCTGAAGTAAAGTTTATTTAATAAATTTTTACCATATATATTATAAACTACTTACCAAAACCCATCCCGTCTTGAAACTAATTGCAGTATGATCTGCAATTACTTTAAAATAAAATATAAAAATATAGTTAATTAAATGAATAATAAATTTACCATATTTGTGTACGAATTATATTTATATTTTTTCTTTTAATATTCATTAAATTATGATACAATAATTAAAAATTACAAATTTAGCACCGCACACCAAAGCACGTTGATAACAATCAAAACAAAACACAGAAACAACCAAACAAAAATTTGCAAAGTTTTCGCGGTAAAGTAAATCTAAGAGAAGATCAGAGAAAACGAAGTGCACAAGCTGGGTACCGCACGCAACATGAAACAGAAAATCAGCAGAACGGCAAAGAAAACAAGAATTGCGTGAGATCAGCTGTGAACAAAAATGATACGCCACGAAAAAGCTCAGTCGTTTGGGTATTTAAGATGCGCATTTTTGTATAGACGGTGACATGTATTCACTAAAGCACATACATCTGGAAAACACAAATTCGAATTAACACTGACGAATTAACACTAACGAAGGAATAACTTATATTTAAAATTATATCATTGCGATTGGCTGTAGTACGTCTACTGCAAGTGAAATACTTTTTTTTTAAGTAAAACACGAAGAAATGTTTCCATATCAGAATATATTCAAACGAAGGAATAAATTACATTTAAAACTATTGTACCTATTCTGAATCGCATGGGAATGGGAGTTTTTTCCTTTTCCTAATTTTGCTATTCTGAATAATATGGGAATGGGATTTTCGTTCCCTATTCCCAATATTGCTATTCTGAGTCGTATGTGAATGGAAGTTTTTTCACAATTTTGCACAAATTCTTTCAGAAGCAAATTGTTTGATAGAAAAGTTAAAAAAGCATTAAAAATAGTTTAATTCAATATAAAAGTGACTTATAATGATCAGATTTTTGAATATATTTTAATAAAATTATTATTCAGCCCTATTCTGCATCGCATGGAAATGGGAGTTTGTTCCCTATTCCCAAGTTTGTTATTCTGATTAATTTGGGGATGGGAGTTTTGTTCCCTGTTTCCAATTTTGCTATTCTGAATTGCATGGGAATGGCAGTTTTTTCCCAATTTTGCACAAATTCTTTTCCAAGCAAATTGTTTGGGAGACAAATTAAAAAAGTATTAAAAATAGTTTAATTTAATATGAAAGGAACTGAAAATGATCAGATTTTTGAATACATTTTAATAAAATTATTATTATAATAAAATTATTATAATAAATTTAATATTTTGTTTTATTTATTTATTTTATCCACAAGTGTTGATTAGTTTTTTTAATAAAATTTATTTTATTTTAATAAAATTATATATGAATTTTAATAAAATTATTATTATATTCTCATATATAATAACATATACTTTATTGATTAAAGTTATATCATAATTTACAAGTTAATATTAATAATAATAATGATTACGCCACGGCACGCTTACTCCGTTTAGCACAACGACGACAACAAGGCATTTTGTATTTTTTCCTTCTTTTTCTATTTCTTTATACAGGGTTGCCGTGATCGAATATACTACAGTTCCTCCCCCATCAAATAGTCCCGTAACCTTTTTGGCGGTTGCTTCTGCCGGTACGGTCGCGATTTTAATGTTTCATCTCTTTTATCTTCTTCTTCTAATGACCCCTCTACTTGACTATCTGGTAGGATATATTCATTTGATGAATGATCTGCACTTACTTGGTCGTCTTGCTCTTCCGGTTGTGCCACTGAAGTTACTGCTACTGGAGTTATATTGGATTCTAAACTTGTCGGTGTCTCCGAAACTCGCTTATGCAACTGGTCAATATGTCTCGACAATATGTTACTATTTGATTGAATTTTGTAGTTGCGATCTCCTGTTGATTGTATAATCCCTGGCATCCACTTTTCACCTCTTCCAAAATTTCGGTACCAAACACTTTCACCACACTGGAAACTGCGAACTGGTTTTATTTGTTTGGAATACTCATCAGAATTTAGCTGCTTCTGAGTGTTGTCATCACTGGGGTGCAAATGATCTAACAATGTTTTCAACTTCCTTCCCATCAAGATTTCTGCTGGACTCGAATTTGAATTTGCATTAGGAGTTGTACGCAGATGCAAAAGTATATTTGCCAAATTCTTATTGATGTCTGAAGACTGCATTTTCTTAAGGTGATTCTTAATGGTTTGTACAAACCTTTCTGCTTGCCCGTTTGACGATGGATGATACGATGCCATATGTATGTGCTTTATACCGCTAAGTTTTAAATATTTCTCAAATTCTTCTGACACAAACGTTCGCCCATTATCGGACACAATGGTATCTGGTATTCCGTGTGTTGCAAATATTTCTCTCATTAACTCGATTGTTCTAATCGCATTTATTGTACTGGTTATTTTTACCTCTACCCACTTGCTATGAGCATCTACGACGATAAAAAAATTTGTACCCATAAAGGGTCCCGCATAATCAATATGTAACCGGGACCATGGCCTTAGCGTTGCTGGCCATGGTTTACCTGCCGCTACTGAAGGATTCTTTTTGTTACATGCACACTTTTCACAACGTCTGGCTAACATTTCTATATTTTCATCTAAACCAGGCCACCAAAAATAGCTTCGCGCAACTGCTTTCATTGCCGACATGCCTTCGTGCAACATCTCAAGTATTCTGGGACGTAGCATTGCTGGTATTATTACCCTGGCTCCCCATAACAAACATTGTGCATTCACTGATAGTTCCTGGATTTTATTCACAAACGGTTTAAACTGGATTAATTTATATGGCAAAACTGTATCTTTCCTTTGGATATGCCACATTACTTTTGATAGTACTGGATCTCTTCTGGTTGCTTGTGCAATGTCTTTCGCAGTGATTAAAAACTGTTCCTCAGCCTCATTGCAATATAATATTTCAGGTATTTCCGGTATTTGTAGCTTTACATCATTTAAAGGTAACCGGCTCAATGCATCTGCATTCTGGTGATGTTTCCCTTCTCGGATTTTAATCTCGTACTGGTAAGCGCCTAACTTTAACGACCACCTTAACATTCTGGGTGATAGATGCTGTGATATTGGTTTTTCTGGGTTGAATAACCCCACTAGTGATTTATGATCAGTCATTATTGTAAATTGTTTACCACTTAAAAATTGATGAAACTTTTGCACACCAAACATAATCGCTAGCGCTTCTTTATCCAACTGTGAATAATTTCGTTCCGCGCCCTGTAATGTTCTGGAGCCAAAAGCAATCGGTGCTTCACTATCATCCGGCATCTTGTGTGCCAAAACCACGCCAACTCCATACGGTGATGCGTCTCCGCATAATATCAGTGGTAAGTCAGCCGATAATGCACCAACAGATTTTTTGATTGTAGTAGTTTCTTTGCTCGTTCAAAACTTAGTTTCTGTTCTCTACCCCATTTAAAAGGTATCTCTTTTCTTAATAGTTGATACAGCGGTTCCAATAAATCGCCTTTATTCTGTAAAAATCTATCATAAAATGTAATTAACCCAAGAAAAGCTTGTAGCTGTTGTTTATTTATTGGTTCTGGTGCTTGAGCTATTGCCTTCACCTTTTTGTCAGTTGGACGCACTCCTTCTCGGCTTATCTTAAACCCCAAAAATGTTATCTCTTGTACTGCGAAAACACATTTTGATTTTTTAAGCTTCAATCCTGCATCCTGTACACATTTCAGAGCAGTTTGTGTTCTATTCCACAACTCTTCCAAAGTTGTTTCGCCAATTAGAATGTCGTCTAAATAAATAATCACACCATCTATGTTCTTAGGAATTCCCTCCATTACACGTTGAAAAATATCTGGTGCTGTTGAAATTCTAAACGGTAATCTTGTAACTTCAAAAAGTCCGCGATGTGTGTTTAGTGTAAGTATCCTTGCTGATTCTTGGTCAACCTTCACTTGTGTATTTTAATAAAAGTATTAATACAAATGTAATATAATTAAATTATTTAAATTATTATTTATTTTATTCACTAGGGTTTTTTTCACAAATTAAAGCATTAACTATTGTTATTTAAAACAATAGATAATGAAAGAAACCCAAATTCTGAAATGAATGAGATTCCTTAAATAAGTTAATATAAACTTTTGCAATTACGTGCAGGTAAAACATTGCTTCATTGGTATTATTACAGTTTATTAATTAAAAGACATTTCTATACTAATTTTAAAAATAAATAAATGTTTTGGAGAGGAACTCAAATTTTAGTTAAAGCATTAATAATTTCAATTAATAAAAAAGATATTTTACTTTGTTTTATTGTATATAAGAAAATAATAAATTATATACATATGTAAATAATAATATAAATAAATAAATAAAATAAATAAATAAAATAAAAATTTTCTATTATTTACTTATAGAATATTTATTATATTTATTTCTGATAATTTGTGCAGCAGACAAATAATGCAATTTTTACATTTAACTCAACATATGATATTGAATTCTTTTCTTTGTTTTACTCATTTTCGTACTTTTCGTCAATAAAAAGTGCCATGATTGCCAAAATTTAACAAAACAAATTTAAAACTTTTGTTGTTCCCAGAACTGCTGTCTCCCAAGCAATTTAGAATGAGGGAGTTGTGTTCTTGGGAATAGCGTGGGAATAGAGAGACTTGTTCCCTGGGAGTATTCAGAATTGCTATGTATATCATTGCAATTGGCTGTAGTACGCCTATTGCAAGTAAAATAATTTTTAAATAAGACACAAAGGAATATTTCCATGTAAGGATATATTCAAACGAAGGAATAAATTACATTTAAAACTATTGTACCTATTCTGAATCGCATGGGAATGGGAGTTTTTTCCTTTTCCTAATTTTGCTATTCTGAATAATATGGGAATGGGATTTTCGTTCCCTATTCCCAATATTGCTATTCTGAGTCGTATGTGAATGGAAGTTTTTTCCCAATTTTGCACAAATTCTTTCAGAAGCAAATTGTTTGATAGAAAAGTTAAAAAAGCATTAAAAATAGTTTAATTCAATATAAAAGTGACTTATAATGATCAGATTTTTGAATATATTTTAATAAAATTATTATTCAGCCCTATTCTGCATCGCATGGAAATGGGAGTTTGCCAAGTTTGTTCCCAAGTTCCTATTCCCAAGTTTGTTCCC
>NC_051846.1:139438024-139445375 GCF_002237135.1 Teleopsis dalmanni | reverse complement strand
CCAATTTTAACATTTCAATCCGGTGTAAATAGCATTCATGCGTTTCCTCAAACCAGGAAGCATTATTAGTGGTTTTAGTGACTTCTATACATTTTTTCAATATAATTTTTCTTGCTTTTCTAATATTTTTATTTTCTTTAAAATACTTTTCAAACACTTTTATATGAATCTTAAAAATATTTTTTAAAATAATCACAAAGTCACCAAAAATTCAAACTATTAAGAAGTAGTTCCTTTTGAGGTAAAATATATGCACAAATGTGCAATAAAAACATACATATTTATGTACTGCAGACTTAATGTCTCCAATATCACATTTGTACATACATAATGGTTTTTGTAGTGCATCATTTTTTGCAATAAAAAAAATAATATGTTCTATTACACTTTACTCCTATGATATGGGCCTTTCCAGTACAAGAAAATAAAGCAACAAAATATATGAAAAAATTGTTTCAGGGATTTCTTTACCATTCACTTCGCTACTAATCAATGTATATTAATAAAATAGACAAATAAAAACAAGAAAGTCAAAAGAAACAGGCGTATAAAAACAATTGTGTGTTGCAATGAGTTTGAACTGGACATCATACCAGTTGTGACTCGATCGAACATTGTTGCATGAGGTTGGGTGGATTTATTATAAATCCACCAGCAAAATAAAGTGGGTATTTCGTTTGTATGAGCGTGGCACTTCTTTGTACTATAGATTCTTTGGTATGAGTTTGTGGCGGTTGCATATTCACATTAATGTTTAAAATGATATAGCTTGGCCATGCAAACACGGACAAGTAAATTATTGAAAATAAGATGAGTTGGCCATAAAACAAAATTTTTAAAAACTAATAATATTTTTATTGAGTAAAAAGAAGGTTGTCATTCTTTTTACGGTTTGGGAAATCTAAAAATAAAACAACAGACACGTGTATTTTCAACACACAAAATTTAGTAATTATTTCTTGCTTTAATAAATAAATAAAGAATTAAATTAAGTAGGATAAGCCTACAATTGGTGACCCCGACGTGATCAAAATGTCGCACATCGAAGCAAGCAACAATAGCGAACTGAATAGAAATAACATTCCTACAGATAGTAATGTATCAAATGATTACAGAAACGAACAACCTCGAGGTGACATTTGTCGTATCGGAATCAAAGCACCAGCATTTTGTAAGAGGGATCCAGACCTCTACTTCATCCAGATGGAATCCTAACTCAGAAAAGCAGGAATCACAACTGACCAAACCAAATATGATCATGTAGTCGGCAGTCTTGACAGCGCTAGTTTAACAAATATCGCGGACATTGTTCGTGCTCCCTCCTGCTGTAGAAAAATACGAAGCGGTTAAGAAGCGATTAATTCAAGACTTTGCAGACTCCGAAAATCGAAAACTGTGGCGACTAGTTTAGGAGTGCCAGTTAGGTGATAGCAAGCCAACACATTTATTGCGCACCATGCGAGATTTAGCCAGCGGCGCCATGAATGATGGAGCAATAAAACAATTGTGGCTGGATCGTTTGCCTGAAGCAGTGCGAGCAGTCATTTCAATTTCGAGGACTGACTTGGACAAATGTGCGCAACAGGCAGATCTGATGTTGGAAATGGGAACTTACAATTCTGTAGCTGTCATCAACACATCTGCACAGAATAATGATCATATCATGAAAGCCATAGACGCCTTGAGTAAGCAGGTTGCGGAGATAAAACCGCACAAAGACTAAACAGAACGAGATCTCAAACTTCAGATGGCAAGCGACGTCGTTCGCTCCGTACCGAAGAAGTCCAATTTGTAAATACGTCTAGCCGCCTGTTCATCACGGATCGAAATACACAATTCAAGTTCCTGATAGATACTGGAGCTGATTTCTCAATACTACCAGTGTCTCGATTCAAAAACTCCAAGATACAATCAATATCGCGATCATTGTATTGTAGTGGTCCTATGTGTGTTAAAAGACAACGCATGAAGTTGAGGTTCGGTTATTTTATTTAAATTCAGTTTTATTTCCTAAACCCTAGATGCTGTCGCTGCTTCGCTATGTTAGCTGTTGTTGCATACGTTCCGGTACTTCTGCTGTCGACACTGTTGCTGCTGATGTTGTTGATGTTGCTTCAAACTTAGTAGTTGCTGTTGCTACTGCTGTTGCAGTTTCACTCGCAGCTGCGGAAAAATGTACGTTCGAAACTGTTGTTATCTATTAAAGTTGTAATCGAAGTTGTCGCGTGTAATAATTGTTGCTCTCGTGCACAATTAAGTTTTGTTTTGGAGTTGAGATCATCACTTGATTTGTTACTTCTTTGTTTAACCGCACTCGCAGGAGCTTTTACTAAACTCGTGCACAATTAAGTTTCGGTTTAGGAGTTAAGATCATCACTTGATTTGTTACTTTTTGTTTTCACCGCACTCGCAGGAACTTTTACTAAACTCATGCACAATTAAGTTTTGTTTTTGGAGTTGAGATCATCACTTGATTTGTTACTTCTTTGTTTAACCGCACTCGCAGGAGCTTTTACTAAACTCGTGCACAATTAAGTTTCGGTTTAGGAGTTAAGATCATCACTTGATTTGTTACTTGTCACATACCGTTTTTACGTTACGAAATATGCGAGGGTTACTCACACACGATGTTCTATTAGACCAACCGACACCAACTAAATCAGGTTCTTTTAAAAGGATTACATTGAACTTCATCAATTTTTATTATTCGACAGCAATTAACAAAATCCTCAACCGCTCGAGTTTTAACAGCAACTGCTAGTCAAAAGTTTCTGTACTTTTGCGTTAGCTTCAAAAGTAGCGTGTTTGCCGGTCACGTTTTGTAGTGTCAGCACATTCACCGCTCGCGTTGTGGGCCTATTGCCTTCTGCAAAGTCCCATGCTACCGCATCGTAACATGAGACTTACTGCAAGGCTATTCTTATATTTTTATCCATTGACGGTCAAACCGTTTAACACACACCCTATTGTGTATGTGCCCATAACACCCCTTCCCCCTTGTGGAGGAGTGTTGACGCTCTTCAAAGGACTTCTTCGTCATTGGTGACATAGTGACATAACATATTAGCGAAAGCATAACGACAGCATATATAATCCGTTCACACTTTTTGTTTTTCATTCTATTACAATTATTTATATATTTTTTTTTTCTTTTTAAAAACATAATTTTACAAGTACTCAATATATTGCACATTTAAATATGTGGGTTTTCATTGAAAATAACAAAAATTAAAATTTTTCATATTATTAGATATATGTAAATTTAATCTAACTGTAATTTAAAATTGTTACAATAAGGACTTATTATGAAACCACAATGTTTGGTCAATCTTTAAAATTACTTTATATTGCACTTAATTTTACAAGTATTTATTATATTGCACATTTTAATATGTGTGTTTTGATTTTTTTTTTTCTTTTTTTTAAATACTATTTTTCTTTTTGTTGTATAAATTAAAAATAAATATGTTAATAATACATTACAATTATTCTAACAGGAATTATATTAATGTAATAATATATGCTTAATAAAATATTAATTGCCAAAATTGTTTACAACAAATTTTAAATAGTTCGTTTAGACAATTATAAGATGTCAAACATTTAACAAACAGCTATAAACACATATTTATTATATGCATTTTGTTTTTATTCCATAATTGTTAACAATATAACTTAATGATTCTTAACACTAATATGTTTTGCTTTTATTTAATTTTAGTTTAAATTTAATTCATTCTATTCTCCTTCTCGTAGTATTTTTTATATATGTTTACTACGTGTTAATTTTATATAAACAACTTTATTTACCTTAAAACCGTAGTTTATAATAATTTTTTTTAAAAATATATTGTTTTTACAAAAATATTGTACCTTTTGAATATAAAAAAAAAATGTTACATTTAATATTCTATATAATTTAAATATGAATATCATTTTAAATCATAATAATATTATTTGTTACTTATAAAACATTTAATATTACAATTTACATTCTTTCATATAATATACATATGCATTTCAATGTATGTAACTCAATGTATTTCTTATTATATTTTTCTTATTTTTATATCTAATTATTGGTTATATCTATATATAATATATCTAACAATTTTTATATAATAGTTTCCTTACATCATCTATATATAATTACGCTAACATAAAAGTTTGTTACCCCCTTTTAACTGTGTTGCCGTTGACATATATGGATAAAATTTATACCGTTGGAAAGGTGAAGACGTGCAGAAGAACACAATGTTATTTTTTCGCATGTACGTTAACGGAAACACAGGTAAAAATGCGTTGGCGTAAATTTAGCGACTACAACAACAAAATACATGTGTTTTTCAAAGTTTTTTTTTGTGACCAATTGTGTATTGTTTACGGTGGATTTGTTTGTGCGATTTTTTTCCACTTTTAGAAAAAAGTGGACTTTGTGTGTTTGGACTTTGTGTGTTTGGACTTCGTGGATTCTGTTACAATCAGATTTTTAATGCTCATTAAATTTCAAATATTGTTTGTGAATAAAAAAACGCATTGAAGTGGAAATATCCTTTGATATCAATCGTTTTATTTGCATTGTGTGATAGTTAAATTTTAATTGTGATAAATTTTAATTTTGATAAATTTTAATTGTGAAATGTGGATAGTTAAGGTTAATGAGTTTGAAATTTTTAGATTAATTTCAAGTGTATTGTGTGATAGTTAAATTTTAATTGTGATGATTTTTAATTGTGAATTGTGTGATAGTTAAGGTTAATTAATTGGTTGAATCGACATTAACAACACTTCAATTCGAGAGATATTCATTTTGTACAATGAAAGAACATTATGATAGAGTATGCAATGCACAAAAAGAGATTTGTATGGCAATTACCGTGAATCGTGATACAGATATACGAAGATATAATATTTACGACTGTAGATGGTGAACCACCATTTGAGAGAAATATGATATCTTTTTTAAAAACAAATGGTGTAGTTAAGAATGTATCAGTATTAGATTCTGCTTTGGAACCATTGGCATATCCTTTACTATTCCCAAATGGAGATTTTGGTTGGCACGTTAATATATCGCATAACGTGCAACATAATTCTAATGGTAGGCAGATTCGAAATAAAGTTACAATGTTACAATTTGCATGTTTCAGATTTGCAATAAGGAATCAATTTAGCTTTTTGCATAAATCGCAAAAACTATTTTTGCAATACATTGTTGATATGTATGTGAGAATAGAAGGATGTCGACTACATTTTATAAGACAGAATCAAGTAAATTTGAGGGCAGATGTGTATAACAATATTAGTGATTATTTGCAAACGAATCAAGTAGGAGATGGTAGCTTAGGTCGTAAAGTGATTTTGCCTTCATCCTTCACTGGGTCTCCGAGAAACATGTATCAAAATTACTTAGATGCAATGTCAATTGTTCAGTACTTCGGCAAGCCATCGCTTTTTGTTACAATGACTTGCAATCCGAATTGGGCGGAAATTGTATATAATATTGATCCTAATGAATCATCTCATTTCAGGCCTGAAATAGTTGTGCGTGTATTTAAATCGAAGTTAAAAGAACTCATTTCTGACATTTGGAATAAATATATTTTTGGCAAAGTTGAGGCTCTTATATATACAATCGAATTTCAAAAGAGAGGTTTGCCTCATGCTCACATTTTGATAACTTTATGTGAAAATGACAAAATTGTCGGGCTGGCTGATATTGATAAAATAGTTTATGCAGAGATACCGGATAAAAATTTTCAGCCAAAATTACATGAATTTGTTGTCAATCACATGATGCACGGTCCATGCGGTGTTTTGAATCCAAGCTCTGTATGTATGCAAGATGGAAAATGTTCAAAACAATTTCCAAAGGATTTTGTACAATTAACGAAAGAATCAGTTAATGGTTATCCGTTGTATAGACGGCGCGATAATAATGTTTCCGTTGATGTTAGAGGAAAGTCTTTAGATAATCGTTATATCGTTCCATACAACCCATATTTGCTTGCAAAATATAATTGTCACATTAATGTCGAGGTGTGCACTTCCGTCAAAAGTATTAAATACATATATAAATATGTATATAAGGGTTTTGATAGTGCAACTGTTTTAATTCAAAGTGAAAGCACAAACGAAAATGACCAACAAGTACAAGTTGAAGTAGATGAAGTTAGAAATTTTTTGAATGGTCGATATGAGGGATCAACTGAGGCTATGTGGCGAATATATGAATTTCCTATGCATTTTCAGTCTCATATTATAATTCGTCTTGACATTCATTTGCCACAAAGACAAAATATTATATTTCGCGAAGGCCCAGAAAGACAAGCAGTAGAAAATCCTAAGCTTACGAAGCTATTAGCTTTCTTTCAATTGAATCAAAGTGATTCATCTGCTAATCAATATACGTATATAGAAATTCCATTGCATTATGTTTGGATTGATAGTAGAAAATCTTGGCAAAAAAGACAACGAGGAGGAGATAAAATTATTACTCGGATGTATATGGTGTCTCCCAAAGAAATCGAGCTATTCCATTTAAGATTACTTTTGTTGCATGTAAAAGGGCCAAAATCATATGAAGATGTGCGTACATTCAATGGAATTGTTTATAGCACATTTATCGAAGCATGTCATGCTAGGGGAATTGCGTCCAATGATAATGAGTGGAGAGTTTGTCTGAATGAAGCTAAGACATTTAATTCAGCAAAACAAATGCGTAATTTGTTTGCGATTATTTGTGCCTTAAATATTCCAGCAAATGCATTAGCACTTTGGGTGGAATTTAGAGATAATTTAAGCGAAGATTTCGTTAGAGATGGTTGTAGTGTAGATGTTTCTTTTAATAGAGTATTATTGGAAATCGAGGATATTTTGTTAACACATAATGTTACATGTACGTCACTTGGTTTGCCTACACCTACAATAATGCCAGAATTTGCTGATCTCGATATTTTTGATCCTTTTGTAGAAGAATGTTTATTTAATGAGCTTTATGATTGCGCAAATAATGAACAGCGTGATACTATTGATAAAGTTATTCGTGAAGTTCAGTATCACGATATAGGATCAAATGTGTTTTGTTTGACAGCCCATGCAGGTTGTGGGAAAACATTCACACAAACGGCTATAATTCGTAAATTAAATTCCCTTAATCTTCGCTGTATTTCGTGTGCATTTAGTGGAATTGCTTCCACTTTATTGATTGGTGGAAAGACACTCCATAATGTTTTTAAACTGCCTATAAATCTGATGGAAAATACAGTTCCGAATATAAAAAAAAATAGTAGTTATTCCAGATTTATTAATTCGGCGGCATTATTTATAATTGATGAAATTTCGATCTGTC
>NC_051846.1:139383375-139437924 GCF_002237135.1 Teleopsis dalmanni | reverse complement strand
AAACAATAAGGGTCAATTTCATCGCATAGTGTTAGAAGAAATATTAAATATATAAGCATTTTCCGCACCACCTAAGAGGTATGCTTGCTGGCGCGTTACCGAGTTTTAGGTGTTCGGTTCCCCAATAGGCCTATCCACCAAAATATTTTATTTAACAAATATACAATTTTATGTAAATACAATTTAGAATAACTTAATATATACAAAATAATATTACTATTTTAAAAATATTTAATATTAAACCAAAAATAATAAGGAACTATTAAATTAAAGATAAATTATAAATAAATTTAATAAATTATAAAATTAAAACTAAAATGTTTTATGTTTAAGCAAAAAATCACTTAAAGAATATGAACACTTTTGTGCTGTTTATAAGTGTTGAAAGCATAATTGTTTATATTTAAAATTCGACACTTTATTATCTCGATTGAAATATTTTAAAATGAAGTAAATTCTTACTTTAATGAAAAAAGATAGAAGAGTTTCAATTTTGCAATTAGAGCAACATATATAGGGATGAACGTTTTCTAATTTATTAAATAAATGTTGCGCTAAACCTAATTTATAGCAACTGCTATCGAACTGATCCGAAAATTGTGATTCTAATTTTTCAATATATGTATATATAATAACAACACTCAATAAAAGTATAATTAATAATATTAATTTCTCTTCAGGATTTTTCCTTTTTTATAATTATTAGTATATCATGGAAAAAATAAAAAATAAAAGAACAACTTAATTCGTAGTTTATTATATACACTAATTAGGCACACATCTAAGTTTCTAATGTGTTAATACATTTATATATTTACTTTATTCTACAACAATAAATTGCGTTATTTTTAATTAATAATATACCTTCGATAATCGTTTGGAAAAATATAGAGATGTTTGAAATTTAAAAATCCAAGTACGCACTTCCGTTTCAATTGTAAATAAATTTTAATTAACTAATAATTCATATATTTTTCTGGAATAATTACCTTTTTTTAATGCTTTTATAATTGAAAACAAATTCCGCCTTATTTTTCTTTTAGTAATGTGGTATTTGTGCACTTAATTGCAACTTTGGCGCATTTTCTCGTAACGGATTTTTAATGTCAAAAAACCAAAACAAACAACGAAATTTCTCAGAAACCTCTCTTACTTTAGCAAATATCGTGGTGAGTAGGGACCGGGTGGGCAAAGTACCAGGGTCCGGGTGGGGAAAATATTCACGCGCCATTATGTAGCATTAGGCTTTTTGTTATTGTACTGCGTAATATTTTCACCTCATTACACAAAATTTTTGAATATTTTTTGAATAATCCAGAAAAATTTATACACAATTTTTCGAGTAACTCTCAGTTTCTTTTCTTTATCTTCTTTGATCTTAAGTGTTCGAAACACACGAAAGAGCTGTTGAATGTGCGTATGAGAAGGTGTGTGATATAGTATAGAAATTGTTGCCATATTTTCTATTCATATTGCTAGTTTGGGTGCTTGTGTGATTTATATAATGACAATTTTCTGTTTTGCGAACTTATGCTTCGATCATTTTGCTGCATCAAGACGAAAGGGCAATCAGTGAAGTGCAATATTTTGTTTCTATATTTATATAATTTTGTTTCTTTTGGGTTAAGAGGAAATAGAGAGGAAAGGGCTTTCAATAGTAGTTAAACACGAAGAAGTGTTGAATGGACACACAAATTCAAAGAAATAGTCTTTGCTTTTTGTATACATTTTTTCTAAAATATATGATTGACTTTGTGTGCATGCAATGCACAACTTTTCCAAATTATTATAAATTTGATTTTTGATGAAATTTTATACTGGTCTCATACAAATATATGAGGTTTGCCTATTATGAGGTGAGTAAACACAGGTAGTAGCCCAACCATAGTTGTTGTTAGTGCAAATGGTATTAATATTTATGGCAGTGAAGACAGTACTATGACCTGTACTAGCCATGGTATCATGATGTATGTTAATAAACACCATGTTGTTAAATATCTATTTATGTTTTATATTTTAATATACAAATAATTAATTGTTCTACAATTCAAAGCTGATTGTGCTTTTAGCTGGCTACCATGAAATCAAAAGGGTCCATTATTTGTTCTGCATTCGCAATCTGTATATTATTTATCTGTGGTTATATT
Source organism: Teleopsis dalmanni (assembly GCF_002237135.1). Classification (NCBI taxonomy): domain Eukaryota; kingdom Metazoa; phylum Arthropoda; class Insecta; order Diptera; family Diopsidae; genus Teleopsis; species Teleopsis dalmanni. Next base: position 139,435,777 of record NC_051846.1, on the reverse strand, counting down.
GAGGAAATCCAAAGCAATGTTACTGACACTTAATATAATAATTCTAACTTGTATATTCATATATATCATAGTTCTAAAATATTTTCGATTATAATATGTAAACCTTAAATTAACTATAAAAAAATAGCTATAGGTAAAATATATTCACAATAAAGGTACTCATCTAAACTTATGAATACCTTATAAACCTTATAAACTTATATATTTATCTATTTTGTAAATTAAATATCGAGGTTTGAAGTGTTTTCCGTCAATAAGATATAAATTTGAAGGGACATACCTATATTATGAGTCCATCACTACGTGCCGTTGACATTTTTTTTGAATCAGTACTTCAAAGTTAAGTAACATCAAACAAAAATATATAATAATAATTAAAGGTTTAAAAACTCTAGTAAATTTTGAAAATAAAAAAAAATATGTAGCAATATACAAGATAAGTTAGTAGTTTAATAATAATCGTATTTTTTTCCTTCAGAGTTGTAAAAAACGGCATTAAGTCTGATTGAAAATTATCATCACTTTTAAAATATGTTGAATGTTTATTCTTGACATATGTTTTTTGATTGTTTTGTGTACAGTATGAAATATTAACATTGTGAACACTAAAAATTAATTAATTTATAAATAAAAAAGCATAATAAATATTATTAAGGCAATGGTAAACATTTTTAACTTATATATTTTTATTATTTTATTAATTGTTGTATTTGAAATTATTAGTAAATAAAATGCTCATACGATTTTAACAGATAATTGAAATTTTGCAACATACTTCCAGTCAACTTTCACAATAAACTGATTTTTTATTTTGCGGCACTGAAACTTAAGATTTAAAATTTTTTACGAGTAAAACCTATTTCTGAAGATTTTATGAACATTGTTTTTGCTTCACATGTTTTCTTTCGTAAGATACGAATATTTTTTGCTACTCTAAAAAAAAATAATAACGGCTATTTTAATATCAATAATTTAATAATATAATAGGGGTATTCATGATGTCTGTGCACCGTTGCATGTGCAAAATTATTTGAATTATTAAGTGTAAATTATAACATTACATTAAGTATTATATTTTTATTTCTTTTCCTTTTTTTTTATTTCTTTTATAATTTACTACAAATGTTTATATTTAACCATTAAATATTAATAAAAATAGTTCTTGCCGTTTCACTTGACCATTTCTGCTAAATGATGCTAACATTTCCGGCACAATCGTATTTTCAGTTGTGGTATTTTCATCTTCTAATAATATATTAAGTAAAATACAACAAACTAAAATCCATTTGGAGCAAAACTTATAGCTCTTTATGTTATGGAGAGGCATCCGTAGTTCTTTGAGACTTGCAAATCTTTCCTTTAATATGGCACAGCAGTGCTCAACACGTACTCGGTATGTGCTATGTCGCAGATTGAAAGCAATTCGGGAGTCTCTACTCGTCTGATGCGCATTTTTTCTGTATGGAGTTAATATTCTGATAAAGAATAGTCTGAATCACCAGCAATACACTCTTCAAGTGAAAAAATTTTCTTTTTGTTTATAAATTGAGCTGTTACGATATATTTTTGCATCATGTCAACTGCTTGGATGACCTAGTACGAGGGCTGTTATATATATTTCTGGTCTAATAATGAAAATGTGAATATTTATCATCAAAAATTGTTTTATTGTTTTTCAAAGTATTCTCCAGCCTGATTTACATATACACTTTTGCAAGCGCTCAAACCAATTGTCGAACTACTTTTTCCACTCCGATTGAGACACCTCCAAAACAAGATTTTTGAATGTTTCAACAGAATCTTCTGGCGACGAAAATCGTTGACTACGAATTTTTTTCCTGATGTGCGGGAATAAAAAGAAGTCATTGGGTGCCAAGTCAGGGCTGTACGGCAGATCAATTCGACGTTTTGGCCGGTCAAAAAGGCGTTGGTTTGAGCCGATGTTTGAGAGCTCGCGATGTCATTGTGAACAATGATTCGTCTTCTCTTGTTCGTTTTTCGAATTTCTCCGAAGACTTCAAGCAAACAAATTGTGGTGTGCCATTTAGAAGTGACCGTCCTTCGTCGCTCAAGCGCCACATGACTAGTTTTGCCGAAGAAACAGGTGACCATTTACTTTGCAGTTCTTCTTCCACGAACAACTTTCGCTGGATTTGGCTTGTCTTCAAAGACCCACACGGTTGCTTTTTGTTTAATTTCGGGGTCATACGCATAGATCCATGATTTGTCACCTGTGACGATCTTATAAATGTCTTTTGAAGCACCGCGATTGTATTTTTTTCAACATTTCTTTGCACAAGTCGACACGAGCCTTCTTTTGAGCGATTGTCAAATTGTGCGGGATCCAACGAGAACAAACCTTTTTTACTGCCAGGTGTTCATGCAATATCGAATGTATGCTGGTGGGAGAAATGCCCAAGGATGCCTCTATCGCACGGTATGTCACATGACGATCTTGCATTATCAGTTTACGCACGGCATCAATGTTCTGTGGCACAACGGCCGTTTTTGGACGATCTTCACGGAATTCGTCGTTGAGCGAGCGTCGGCTACGACTGAATTCATTAAACCAGTTTTTCACGGTACTATAGGATGGTGCTTCATCGCCATGCAAAGATTTAAGTTCATCAATGCACTCTTGTCGTGATAATCTACGTCGAAAGTTGTGAAAAATTATCGCACGAAAATGTTCACGTGTTAATTTCATTTTTTGGTCGAGATGAATTTTTCAAGTCTCTGCGTATAAAACAATTTACAATTAAATGACAACACGTTCTGAGTGAAGTTATGCTAAAAAATATCAACCTTTCCAATGGAAATGTCAGATTGCACCTGGCAACACTTAGTGTTGTATAGGCCAGAAATGTATATAGCAGCCCTCGTACAATATGTCAAATGTCACAGCTTATAAGCACAAACGCTTTATATACTGATATGATATTAATATATATTTTAAAGTGTTCTAAGGAGCTAGTTCATTGAAAACTTGTAAATTAGATTTTGTTCACAAAAAAGGCAAATTTTAAACTTTTCTTGTAAACAGTATAAAATGTTTATTTAAAACAATAATAACATTTTGAAATCTAGGGGAGCAATATATTCTGCTTTTCTCTTTTTCTTGGCATTGTTAAATACGTAAATAAAAATCAGCTGTTCTAAATATTTTCAAGACTAATATGCACAAAATGTGTACACGATTACTTGAGTTTGCAATGATGCACATTCAACGATGCACAGACATCGTGAACACCCCTAATATATTAAAGCACCATCCATTTTGAAAACCGATTGATGCTACGCTGTAGATTGACAATGTGCTGAAAGTTCATTAAAGGTCCCATATACGGTATTCCAGGCCATTTATTTGCAGAAATCTCTTAAAATAAAAAACAGGGCGCAATGTGTAATTATTTTACGCGCAAAAAGTAAATAAACGCCTTTTCCTTTTTCTGTTTTTAAAAACTAGGTTTCAGATTCTATTAATCTGTTTTTATATTTACGAATATATACTGAGTGCAATTTTCTTCTTACATTAAATTCTAAAATGTTTACATTAAATTGTGTGTGAGTATTTGTTTTTCTTTTCAATAACGATGTGGTCTTTTTTAACAAAGTAATCTTTATTTGATTTATTTTATTTCATTTTATTTATTTCATACAAATTTTGTTTTTGTTCAAACTTAATTTTCTCATTAATTTTTATGTTTTACACTTTTGCCAAGATAATAAATTATTGCATGTTGTTTTACGTTTCTGTTTGTATATATTTAATAGATTTATTGTTTTTAGTATTTTAATATTTTCGTAGTTTTCTCGACTTTTCAATCATCATTATGATCCACATATTGGGAAACAGATAAAAGTGCGATTAGTTTGAATCTTTAATTTATAAACATTTTTGTATATAAAATCGCATAAGTAATCTTTAGAAGAATTATAACTGTTTCAATTTCTGTATATTAATTTTGTACGCTACTTGATGTTAACCCCGATCCTTAATCTGAAACCACTTATTATTTTTATTTTAATCGTAATAAACAAATTCAAAATTTATTTAAATTAAATATTTGTACGTTGTTTAATTTATACCTTTGAAATTATATGTTGGAATTTTAAGTAATTTGATATAAATTGGTTATAGTGTAAACTGAAATATATTTATGTTAACATATTGTATTTCAATTTACTGAATTATTAGGTGTTTTCTTCTCGTTTGAATTTAATTGTTACAACAAAAAATGTTTTTCTACGTTTTATTAAAAGAGATTATTTTTAAATATTATTTTAAAATTAATTTATTTAAATATTATTTGTCAAACTTCAAAAGAAATTATGTGCTTTTGCACAGAATAAAGGGTATTTAAATATTATTTTAAATTAATTTATTTAAATTTGATTTAACAAAATTTCAGAAAGAATTATGTGTTTTTGCACAAAATAAAAAATGATGGCAAAAAAACGCGTACTGCATCACCGGTAGTCAAAACAAGAAGAAGGACAAGACGATTAAAAAACAATATTAAAGGCACCATTTCTCTCTATGCAAAATTACCATATGTAGTAAGCAAGATTGACGAAATTCAACATTGAGTTGCATATTAACAAATAAACGTGAGCAGTACACATTTTTTTTAAATAAATCTAATGCAGTATGAATACAAAACAATACGAAATATAATATAAAAAATAATATAGTATACATATAAAATTTAAAACTATTGTTAAGTTTTATATTAACTTTATTATAAAAATCAATTGTATCAATTATTGTAATTGCATTATTATTATTATATTAATTATATGTATACATAAGTACTTTAAATTAGCTTCTTATGTTGTTTTTGTTGTTGGTTTTATTTGTGTTATCAAATATTTTTAGCAATGTTGCTGGCTCTCACAACTAAATATTCGCACGCTAGCAGCGTGCCAGACGTAACATGATCATCTTCACACGCCACTGTGCAAGGTTGATAAGCATTATGTTCATTTTCTTTTATCGTGTGTTCGTTGTGAGTTGCAGCAATAGGCAAACCGCTGCGACAATTCTGTTGTTCCCACAGGTGCAATATGAGTTGGCGCATGGCTTCAGTGATAACACATTTAAGTCACCAAATTTGTGAAGCAGGTTGATATATGGCAAAATACATATATCAGCTTGCTGGTTGCATTAAATAGTATAAGCATAGGTAATGCACATATTTCCCACGAATGCCCTTGGCCTTGAATGTTCAAAGTCCATCGGATAACAAATCGTGGGAACTAGGTGCATTTCCTCCTTTACCATACCAGCTTAGTGTTAAGAATTTTGTATAAAAGCACAACATTTTTAATAAACATCTAATTCAATTTCAAACCCTGAATTCAACCAAGTGTTTTCTTTTGGTTTAAGTGCCTAAAAGAACCTTGAGCAAAGTCGGTTTATGTGCCGAATTTGAAAATCAATAAATAATAAAATAAATAAATAAATACCTATATATATATTCACATATATATATAGCTATTTATAAATTACGTAACTGGTTCATGTGCCGGATTGCGTAAATGAATTACTAAGCTGGTTTAAGTGCCGGATTAGTGAATCCGTATCAGACTAGGTACGGAGGATAACATAAAGAGTAAAGCTAAGCTGGTTCAAGTGCCGGATTAGCTAAAATCTGTATCAGGCTAGATATAGATCATAACATTTGGTGACCCCGACGTGATCTATCACGCATCAGTGGACATACACGTGATATCACGCATCAGTATTGTCATTTGTGGACATACACGTGATCTATCACGCATCAGTATTGTCATACACGCATCATTGTTGTCATTTGGTGGCATACACGTATCAACGTATTCAACAATCAACTTCTGGTGACCATGGAGGACCTTATCAACCAACAGGCTGAAACAGGTACTGAAATCCAGGATATCATTAAAAACTTCAAGAAGGATGGTAAGGCAAGGAAAACCAAGGCCTACTATGAAGAACGACTGAGACATTTAAACTCAGCATGGGAATCCTTCGATGAAGTTGACAGTAAAATTCAGAATCTTGATTCTACTTCAGTCGACCTCGACTACATAAAAAAGGAATATTAACAAGAAATCCTGAATATCTACAAACAGTACAGTCGACAATTTGAAACGGCCATTAAACAATTCGGTCAAGAAGAAATAGTCGAGCTTGTGACTGTTCCAACACCATCAAAAGTTAATGTTGGGCACATAGATGTTCCAGCATTCGGCCCTGATCCACAGATTCAAGGGCTCATTAACAAACAACGCGCAATATCATGTTCATTATTGGGGCTCATCAATGGCGTCAAGCGCATGTACGAGCAACAGCCTCTGTCATATTACCAGGTAAATATTAACAGAATCAACAAATTATGGCAAGAAATTGAAGCCATTAATTTTAAAATCTGGGAAATACATTCCAATCCAATAGAAGTTGGATATGATATCCAGAAATACATTGAACTAGAAGAAGAAGTTCAAAATATGCTGGTGTCAATAACATCAAAGATGACATCAAATCAACAGCAACCGCCTCCTATTGAAAAGGTGCAAGTTAGGTTGCCACACATAACAATTCCAAAGTTTGACGGAACTTATACCAAGTGGATGGAGTTCGATAACTTGTTCACAGAAATGATCCACAACACTCAGTTGCCAGATGCACAGAAGATGTGGTATTTAAAAAATCACTTAACTGGAGATGCAGCAGGGTTAGTAGCACATCTCGCTCTAACAAATCAAAATTATGCAACAGCATGGCAAATATTGAAGGAACGTTATGACAATAAACGAATCATTGTTTCTTCCATCATCCAGAAAATCGTAAATCAAGCAACTGTGAGAGCTCCAGCAGCAAATGACATTCAGATCATACATGACTGTACACTGGAGAGTTTATTAGCATTGAACAATTTGGGCATTGACACCAGTTCCTGGAGTCCAATATTGTTATATGTATTAACCCAAAAATTGGATAAACAAACTAGACTACTATATGAACAGTCGCTAGCACAATCGCATGAATTACAATCAGTAGATGAGTTTCTGGCATTCTTGGAAAAGCGGTTTCAATCATTGGAAACTGTCAATCCAAATCCACCAGCAGCGAAAGTAGTGACAGCAACAGCAACTACAAACAATATGCTAGATTGCAGCATGTGTCACCTTAATGGCCATCTAATCTACCAGTGTAACAAGTTCTTGGCATTATCAGTTCCTGATCGTTTTTCCGCAGTACAACGGTTGAAATTGTGTTTCAATTGTCTACGTAGCGGACATAGAACCAGTGATTGCAGAAGCAGACATTGCGCCAAATGCAATAAAGCGCACAACACGTTACTCCATCTTCAGTGCAATGCAAAGGCGCCAACAACTGGCGCACCTGAATTCACCAATATCAACGCGGCTGTATCCAAGAAGACCACTTCCTCCAATCAAGAAGAAGCTGCTGCTGTTTTAACTACAGCACTGTCAACAAAACCATATGTGTTGCTAGGGACCGCCAAGGTCAATATTATTTCAAGCTCTGGCGAAGCAATTGAATGCAGGGCTCTTCTAGATTCTGGTTCTCAAATGAACCTAATATCAGAAAACCTGGCCAAAAAATTACAACTAAAGCTAAATCCAAACCCAATATGGATCAAAGGAATTGGCACAGGTAAAAGAAGGGCAAACCATCAGGTCACTGCCAACATCTCATCACGTACAACTAATTTCAATATAAAAATGAAAGCAGTTGTGATGGAAAAAATTACTTCACCTCCACCAAACAAATCGTTCGACATGGCCAATTCCTAAACAATGGCCAATTCCTAAACACATTAAACTCGCCGATGCCGAGTTTAACGTAAACGGTGATGTCGATTTATTGATAGGTGCTGAGCATTTCTATTCGCTATTATCAGTGGGTAAGATTCGTATGAAAAACAACTTACCAGTATTACAGAAAACCGTGTTCGGTTGGATATGCAGCGGCGCAATAGGTGGATATAATCAGAGTACAATCGCATGTACAGCAGCCACCAAAAATAAACAAGAATTACATGAAGTCGAGAAAAAACGTGAAGCAACATCTATTGGACACAATCGACAAAATAAGGAATGGTCAGCAAGACGAAGTGTGAATACCCATCCAAGAGTTGACAGTAAAATTAAAGTGGCAGATGGTAGAACTAAGAAAGATAGTTTGAAGCGGCCAATAAATCGATTGGCACCGGTAGCAGCAGATTTACATTCGTCTACCACTACACAACAACAGCAAGCTAAAGAAACGCCATTAAAACGGCTAAAACTCTATGGCCTAGCATTACTCATTATGTTATGGCTACCATTAATATCAGCTTCGGGGATCAGCATTACAACATTCAATAAAAAACCTGGGATTCATTTTGAACACATGGGTTCAATCATGAGATCACCTGCAGAATGGACAATCATAGCCTACTATGATATAAGTTTTCTACAGTTAGAGGTCGAATTTATCAAGAATGCAACTAATTCACTGGCAACCATATGCGACCAAATGAATGGTTATAACGACTGCTGGATCTTAGTTGACCAATTTAAAATGACAAACTTAGAAATGTTGTCAGCTAGTATGATACTACAACCTAAACGAAAGAAGAGAGGTGCCATAGACATCATTGGTAACGTCGCAAATGCGGTGTTCTGGATTCTGAATATGCTAAACAAATGGCGCAGACCATCCAACAATTAAAAGACAACGATGGACACCTCATTCATCTATTGAAGAATCAAACGTCAATATTAGATTCCACAATAAATATCATGAAGAAAGATCGCCAATTCGCGCAATCAACCTTCGAACTAACAGTCAAACGGATGACTGACTTACAGAATACAATACAAAAAGACGAAGATGAGATTTCTCTTCTTAAACTATATCAATTATTCACCGCAATCGCAACGCAATTGCTGAGTGTAACCACCAACGTGCAATTTTACGAGACCGCAATTTTAGGCGTGTTAACTGATACCAATCATGGTAAAATCAGTCCACTTCTGCTGACACCAGTGCAGCTAAATAATGAAATAACGCGAGCATCTCAATCAAACCACACATCTGCCAGGGAATACGAGCAACATAGTTGGACTCTATTCGTTAATGACTGTCACTAGCGATCTAGTCGACACCAAAATTCTGTTTCGAATAACACTGCCGATAGTCAGGGATCAAACATTTGATTTGTTCTCTGTGATTCCAATACCAGGGGTTAGAAACAGCATCTATCAACAAATAACACCATGTACTAGTCTAATAGCATTCAACGCTCACAGAAATGAATATTTCACCATGTCAGACATACAATTAAGTCAATGCAGAACGTTACAAGACGATCAATATCTGTCTAGTAATACTCAAGAAGTATACTCTTCAGGTTCTGGCAAATGTGAGTGTGAACTTGCTCTATTTAATAACTATACGGCATCCTGCGCTTGGCAACGTTTTAACATGAATGGATTATGGTTCCAACGGATAGCACGAAATCATTGGGTGTTTGCGACGAGAGAACCTGTGAAGCTAAATGCAGTATGTAACAAAGAGCATCCACAAATAACATTGGAAGACACCGGATTAATGGAATTACCTCCAGGATGTGTAATTAAACATACCACAACATCATTATATAGTCATTATACGTTGACTACTCGTTTTAAATATTCTCATACGAGTTTCCATTCAAGTTCAATAAAGACAAAAACATCTCAATATCAACATCAGCCACTAAATTGGCAAAATATCAGCATTCCCATGCATGACGATGACATCAATCAACTGAAAGCAGCATTAAAGACAGTCAAACAACAAGAAGAATTGCCTGCAAATGAAAAAGCACATCATCAACACCATTTTGTCATCGAGTACTTAGCACTTGGACTAAGTATATTAATACTATGTATTATCATAGTTCGGTACGTACGCAAACGAAAAAGGCAGAACAACAATCCAGTTCCTCGCCCCCGAACATATCAACAACAATCAATATCCAAATTCGAAGTTGATGTAGAAGCACAGATTTGACCGAAGTCAACAGGAGGGAGAATGTTAAGTTTTATATTAACTTTATTATAAAAATCAATTGTATCAATTATTGTAATTGCATTATTATTATTATATTAATTATATGTATACATAAGTACTTTAAATTAGCTTCTTATGTTGTTTTTGTTGTTGGTTTTATTTGTGTTATCAAATATTTTTAGCAATGTTGCTGGCTCTCACAACTAAATATTCGCACGCTAGCAGCGTGCCAGACGTAACATGATCATCTTCACACGCCACTGTGCAAGGTTGATAAGCATTATGTTCATTTTCTTTTATCGTGTGTTCGTTGTGAGTTGCAGCAATAGGCAAGTCGCTGCGACAATTCTGTTGTTCCCACAGGTGCAATATGAGTTGGCGCATGGCTTCAGTGATAACACATTTAAGTCACCAAATTTGTGAAGCAGGTTGATATATGGCAAAATACATATATCAGCTTGCTGGTTGCATTAAATAGTATAAGCATAGGTAATGCACATATTTCCCACGAATGCCCTTGGCCTTGAATGTTCAAAGTCCATCGGATAACAAATCGAGGGAACTAGGTGCATTTCCTCCTTTACCATAAGCTTAGTGTTAAGAATTTTGTATAAAAGCACAACATTTTTAATAAACATCTAATTCAATTTCAAAACCTGAATTCAACCAAGTGTTTTCTTTTGGTTTAAGTGCCTAAAAGAACCTTGAGCAAAGTCGGTTTATGTGCCGAATTTGAAAATCAATAAATAATAAAATAAATAAATAAATACCTATATATATATTCACATATATATATAGCTATTTATAAATTACGTAACTGGTTCATGTGCCGGATTGCGTAAATGAATTACTAAGCTGGTTTAAGTGCCGGATTAGTGAATCCGTATCAGACTAGGTACGGAGGATAACATAAAGAGTAAAGCTAAGCTGGTTCAAGTGCCGGATTAGCTAAAATCTGTATCAGACTAGATATAGATCATAACAACTATAATAATATAAATATATATATTAAAAAAAAATATAAAAATATGATAATATACATCTTAATAACTATATACTAAATAAGTATAAGCATAAACCAATTTCTTTAGTATCTTTTGGAAAGATTGTGTTTATTTTCATATAATTATTAAAATAATTTATTAAACATTCGCATGTAATACTATCAACACAACTGGTAATGTATTTACTTGATTTTTTTAAAATATTAACCTAATCATTTAAAATTCAGTCTTAATATTTATTCTAATTATTTATCAAGTTGAATCTTAAGACTAAGTTTAGCTCTCTTCTGAATTACGGTTTGGAAATTTAAAAGCTGTAATTGCTTCCCGCAACAAAAGCTAATATTTAGTGAGAGTAAAGAGCATAACACATCATTGTCATTGCCAAATCCATATGACGTTTATGATGTACCAACCTTCAAAAGACTATGCGTTAAATTTCATGACATTTCGATTGCACCGAAAAAAAAAGGGAAAGTCATTTAAGTAATGCATTTAAGTAAGTACGTACTTAAATATTGCGTAAATTTCCGCTTGGAAGGTACTAGATTTTTTTCCAGCGCTTCCTAATGTTTCTTGTCCAGTCGGACTATGCCCGCTCCGGCGCCTTCCTCCGTAAGCGAATCGCCAGAAAACAATACGATTGTGCTGTCCATTAACTGGTAGGTTTGTTTGATACCCACCCAGTATCCTTTGTTGCTTAGTTTAGTTTCCAAGAGTTTGGTGAAACTGAACTTTGTATTCATTGAGTCTCGTGGCATTGAGTATTCCAGACGCTGGTTAGCAGGATTTTCGATGTTCTTGCGATATAACCAGCTGCACGTTAGGTTTGCAGTCTTGCTGTTATCAATATGCAGATCAAAAGCGCCTTAGTAGTTTTCTTCGTGACCACTTCTATGCGGTGTTTCCAGTTGATTTTTTGATATAGATATATGCCCAAGAACTTAACAGTTTTCTTTATTTCTACTCAATTCCGTCGAGTCTAATTAGTTCTAGATGTTTGAGTTTTTATTTTTTTGTAAATGTTACAACTATAGTTTTAGCTACAGTTGTAGCTGTGTTGTCCAAGGCTATTTCCTTCTTTTCTATACTATTCCAGATCATGTTTGTCAGTTCAAACAGCGCGGTTTTAGTGGATCTTCCCATCCTGTAGGCATAGTGATGTAATGACGTAGTTGCAAGGACTGATGCCCGTATGAAATTATACACAACTTTTTCTAATGTTTTCAGCATGAAAGATGTGACGCTAATGGCTCTGAAGAAAACCACCTTCACACTCCTCTAGACGTTTGGAAATTTAAAAGATATGCTAATCATAGTTATCTTCGGCAGCTGGGTTAACAAATATTTTAGTCCGTGTTTAATTAGATGGAAATATACCATCTATAAGAGGTGATTTGCGAAGTATTCACCACCATTTAAACCTAGTTGTTATATATATTTCCTTGACTATAGCACTGGCTCTTATACGGCAATCTTTTTGATTGATGTCTCCATTCATATTGAAGACATGAAGTTTTAAATATTACCAACTTTTTTGAAACTGGTTGAGGAGAGTGTTTTCTCTCTGCCTAACGATTTGCAAAATCTTGTCGCCTTTATAGCTTTCTCTTACAGCTCCCCTAATTTTCTAATTATAAAGAAAGAAAGCGCCTTTGTACTTGGTGCAGCACCCAGTGCGCTTGGATTGGTTTAATAACCTTCGAACCGATGTTCTCAATACCATAAATTTACCGGAACATTCTTAATAGATTGTATTGAGCTCATCGAGCAGCTGTTCTCGTATGCGTATTCTCGTATCCAGTTGTATTACACACTGAACATTTCCCCCTATATTCAGCTGGCTTTGGTTGACCTCTAAGTTACCCGGCTTCCTAATTATTCTATTGATTTGCGGTACTCCTTCAATGTCAAATCTTATAATTCCAGGGGTCTGACATCTACGGTTAATTTCATGCGCACGAGTTGCGAAGATTGATGTGTTCTCCATTGTCAAAATTTTTTAATTTATTTCTACCTATAAATTTTAAAAGGTAATCACCCCGTTTGTTAGCGTTAGTGCTCCCCCACAGCTCGTTGTGTGTATTGGCGTGGTATCCAAGTATAAGCGGAAGCCTTTTCTTCATTCCATAGTCTACCAGTCTGCATAAGCTCTCAGGTGATGTCTAAGTTTTGTCATTCGGTAGATGCTCGTTTGGTATAATGATAATCCTGGGGTTCCCGTTGATGTAGATATGAATCTAGACTGCTACTAAGTCACTGGAAAGGAATTATTTTGCTCTATAGCATACAAGTTCTTGGGTTGTCTCATCTGATGGCCCACATTACCTGTGTGTATTTAGTGGATAGGCCACAATTTCAATTGTTGAAAAGTCAAGGCCAGTATTGTATTCAAATTATTTCTGAGAATTGCTCCAGCGATAATTAATGTTGTAAGGACAGAAATTTTTACACCAAACACATAAATATACATTAATATACGACACGAACTAAAGAAAAAAAATAGTGCAACCAACTGAACAAAAAACATTATAACACAGTTTTTTTTTGATTTATTCACATCCCTTTTTTACTTTTAAACACAAAAATTAAATAATTACTCACTTAGTACAAATGTAGAAGATATCTGAAATAAAAATTGTTTTATAAATATTTTAAATAATTATTTTGAAGAATTCACCAAAAAAATACATCACCACAAAAAAATAATTGCAATATGCATTTCCAATTTATCCAAGTGATCTGCAATTACATCGAAATTCATTGTATAGAAATATGATTGCAAAAAAAAAATAAATAATACACTTACCATATTTATTATTTTGCGCGAGATGGAGCACCTTATCAGTCACTCAACCGACCCGCATTGGTTGGTAAAAGGACCGTTGGTCGGCGAGGTGGACAACCTTTAGCGGCTAATAACCAAAAGAGAACGCAAAACGGATCTGGGGTTAAGAAAGGTGGACAACCCATACAGGGTGTCAACCAACCAAAACAAGGCAGACAACTTATAACTGTTGTTAACCAAGTGGGGCCCCAGACCAGTACAGCGGACCATCTACCTAGCACAAGTAAGGCTGCAAATAAACAGAATTACGGCAAGCGGGCAGTAGGAGACGCAAAGGATGGCCCTGCCCATAAGAGGTCCTATGCCCAGTTCGCTGGAACGGATCTCAATATGGGCATCACCGATTCAAGGGTCGAAGGACCTCTTGGCGAGAAACACTTAGTTGCTTTTAAAGCATCGTTATTGAACGCCGTGGAGTCCTTAGATAGCGGAATAGGTGACATAGGGTTTGTTGGCAACGCTCGCCTTGAGGATGGGTACATTGCCATTAAAAATAAGAACCAACAGTCAAAGGCATGACTAATCAGCACGGTAACTAAGTTGAAAGGTCTTTGGCCTGAAGCTAAGCTGACGGCTGGCACGCTAACGGCGTTGCGCAACGAAAGGAGATTACTTATTTTTGTATACGACTCTGCCGTAGGCAAGGAAAGTATTCTTAGCAGACTGCAGAAGCAAACCAGCTGTGTTAAGGACACTTCAAAGTGGAGAGTTACTAACTTCAACAAGTTTGACGAAGCGAGCAGTGCTGGCGTCAGGCTCACAGTGTGGCGCCCGAAAGAAGACGCGGAGGAGATTAAGATCGCAGGGGGTAGGCATACCAGAAAAACATAAAGGTTGAACAACTGAATATTCATCACAGTAAAGCAGCATCAGATCCTGCGACACTTTGACGAAGAAAAGTTGGACATACTACTGATTCAAGAGCCCTGGATTGTTCAAAACGCTATTAAGGGACTTGGTACATCAGTTGCCACGCTGTTCTTTCTACAGGCAGCTGGTAAAATAAGGACATGCATAATGGTGAGGAAGGGGATACAATGCATCCAATTGCCTCATCTAGGCTCACCAGATCTTACTACGGTAAGAGTAGGGAGTGATGCAAATACCTTTATCGTGGCGTCAGCCTATCTACCATACGACTCTACTGAACCACCTCCCAGTCAGGAGGTAATCAGACTGATGGAGTATTGTAGGACGAAAAGGCTAGAAATTGTCATAGGATGTGATGCGAACGCACACAACATTGTGTGGGGTAGCAGCGATAGTCACAACAGAGGGGAATCGCTCCTCGAGTTTGTTGAAAAATACAATCTGATGATTGTAAACAGGGGGTGAGAACCCACCTTCGTTGACGCACGAAGGTCAGAAGTTATTGACCTAACCCTGTGCTCAGGCGCAATGACACAGAAAATTGAGAAATGGAAGGTCGCTGATAGACTAACAATGTCGGATCATCGGGCTATACACTTTGAAATACTCTGTCGTTCGAAACGCACTAATAGTCAGAGGCTAGTAAGAATTCCTGAGAATACTAATCTGGTAACTTACTTGACGTTGTTGACGGAATTATTACAAAGAGGCCGCTGAGGAAACTCAAGACCACATGGAATGTAGAGACAGAAGTCAAAGCAATTACTTCTGCGATGATTAATGCATTCGAAAACGCTTGTCCCCAAACCAGCATTGCAGAAAAGTCATCGACACCTTGGTGGAGTCAGGATCTTGATGTAATAAAAAAGGAGACAAGGAAAGCCTTTAATAAATACATGAGGGAGAAGAACTCCGAATCATAGGACCTGTATAAGGCCAAAAAGCGTGAATTTAAGAAAGCACTACGCAACCGGAAACGGGAGTCGTGGCGGTATTTCTGTTCGAGCATGAAGGGGACCTCTGAAGTAAGTCGGTTACAAAAGATGGTCACCAAAGATCCGGTCTCAAGACTTGGTTTAATCCGAAAGCAGGATGGTACAATGACGGAGACAGTAGGTGAGTCATTGAGTACTCTCATGGAGATCCATTTTCCAGGAAGTTTCAAATTTGATGAACACTGGCCCTCTCCCAAAAGGGGAATGAACAGAGAGGAAAGATTTGATGCAGAACGGATAGTGACCATAAATGCAGTTAGGAATGTTATTTTGACATTTGCTCCATTTAAGTCACCGGGGTTGGATGGCATATTTCCAGCACTCCTGCGATGGGGAATTGACCTGCTCGCAGTTAGGCTCATGGAGATATTCAGGACGTCACTGGCAACAAGGTACGTCCTAAAGCTTGGAGAGAGTCAAGGGTGACTTTTCTACCAAAGCCAGGAAAAAAGGATTACACAGAAGCAAAGTCATTCAGGCCAGTTAGCCTTACCTCTTTCATGCTTAAAGCTCTGGAAAAGGTGCTAATGAAATATCCTTTAAGCAGATGTCAACATTCCTATAGGGCGGGGAGATCCACAGAGACTGCCCTGCACGAAGTCGTGAGGACAGCTGAGAGGGAGCTGACTTCAGGAGGCATTTCGATGGCCATCATGATGGACATCGAAGGAGCCTTTGACAAAGTAAGCTTTGATAAATTAAAATCTGCTCTAGCTGACCGAGAAGTCGATTCACTCATTATTGGATGGATAGATTTCATGTTAAGGCAAAGAGCAGTAAACCTACAAAATGGAAGACATAGACTGAGAGGCAGAATAGTCAGAGGCTGCCCACAGGGAGGGGTGCTTTCAACATTTCTGTGGAACGTGACCATAGACTCTCTACTTCAACAGCTTGACTTCAAAGGCATACAAACAATTGGGTATGCGGACGATATAGCACTGATGGTGAATGGCAAGTTCCCAGACACCATCAGAAACGTGATGAGAGGTGCTCTCAAATGCGTCGAAAAATGGTGTTGGGAACAAGGCCTGGCCATCAATGCCACGAAATCAGACACTATCCTCTTCACGAGGAAGAGAAGTCTGTCAATGGAGCCTTTACAACTTTTTGATAATAACATTCGCATATCAAAGTCGGTGAAGTATCTAGATGTTGTCCTAGATAATAAACTGACTTGGAATGAACATGTGGATGAAAAGATCAGGAAAGCGAAGAGAGCTCTATTTCAATATAAGAGAGTGTGCGGAAGACGATGGGGGATATCCCCAAAATCGATGCACTGGATCTATACGATGATGGTCAGAACTATTATAACATATGCGTCAGTTGTCTGGTGGTGTAAAGTCACTCAAAAGACAATAAAGACGAAGTTAGATAGAGTCCAGCGACTAGCCTGTGTTGGAATAACAGGCGCTATGCGAACTACACCAACACCGGCATTAGAGGCGATGCTAGGCTTGCTTCCGTTGGATTTACATATAAAGAAAACGGAGGCACTGGCAGCAATTCGCATGAACCGGAGCTCCACTTGGAACAACTTCGGAAAATTAGTGGGTCGTGGTAAGATTCTTGATCTCGTCCAGGCTGCGGTCAAGGTAACGCAGACGCCATTGGAGACTATGAGGAGGGTTTATGGGACAGAAGTGTTCTACAGAACACTGATAGTAGACGGCCTTCTACATAATGAATGTGAAAGGAATGACATTTGCATATTTACCGATGGCTCCTTAATAGATGGCAGAGCTGGTGCTGGGGTTTACTCGAAAGAGCTAAATCTAACGTGCACTCTACATCTAGGAATATATGTTTCCGTCTATCAAGCGGAACTTATGGTGGTCTCACATGCTCTGGATCACCTATTGGATTGTCAGGTATATCAGAAAAAGATTCTGATAGCGCTGGACAACCAAGCAGTTATCAAAAGCATGCAAAAGACATGGAATGTGCTCATGGAAATGAGGTGACGATCATGTGGGTTAAAGGACACATCGGTATTGAGCAAAAGGAGAAGGCAGATGAACTTGCAAAGCAAGGATCAAGCCATAATTTCTGTGGCCCGGAGCCCAGAATACCATTGGGGTACAGCATGACGGCAGCCTATGTCTATAAGTGGATAAATTCACTTCATCTTAATAGATGGAGAGAGTTGAGCACTTGTAGACAGACCAAACTCATGTTACCTAAATCGTGGGCCAGAGAAGCGATAAAAGGGCTTAGCTATTGGCGGAGCACTCTAAGCTGGCTGACCTCACTAATTACTGGACATGGCAACTTCAAGTATCACCTCAAAAGGATAACTCTTGCTGAGGACGACATTTGTAGACTATGTCTAGAATAAAATGAGACAGCGGTGCATATATTGTGCCAATGTCCAGCACTGGCAAGTAGGAGGAAGACTATCTTGGGACACCATTGGGTTGGTGACGACTTAGCAGGAAACCTCAAGCTAAATGAGACGCTTGCATTAACAAAAGATGTAGTTATGCGAACGGAAGCCACTCCAGCTTTAACTCAATAACAACATCCGAGAATCGAAGGACGAAAAAGGACCCAAGTCGTGTTGTGGTCTACTTCGACTAATCCTTCACTTCAGTGGGGCCACTTGTTGAACAGTGTGCTATCCCAACGTCCCACCATATATATATATACCGTATTTATTTATTAATTATACTTAATTTTTTGTTTTTAAAAACAAAACATTAATATTAATTTTATTGTAATAGTTAATATAAATATCAACACTACTGAATATAAGTGCAAACACGTTTATAAAAATCAAATCAAAACAACAAAACAGGGAAATTAAGAATTGTCAAAATATTCGCCGCACGAGAAATGCTAAGACTGCATAAAGAGATGCACAAGAAAGCTGAGAATGCAGCTTAAACACGGCACACAAAGTGATAGAAATTGTAGTAACGGCAAATAAGAAAATACGCTGCACTAAAGCTCCCGTATTAGTATTTAAGACGGCGCATTTTTCAAGAAGTCAAGAGTTCTATTTTAAACCAAACAAACAACGATGTATTATTTACCATAAATGGGGACTCAACCGGGATTGTTTTTTTAACTTTTATGTGGGCTTAATGTACATAATCGAACAAAATAATAAACAAAGGAGCAGAACGTTGAAAGCAGGAAAATAAACTAAAAGCAGCAAAGCAACAGAAAAGTAGAACGTTGGTAGCAGGAAAAGAAACTGCAATCAGCGAAACAACAAAGGAGCGTAACGTTGACAGCAAAAAAAAAACAACAAGCAGATAAACAGTGGGATGTAAAAACAAATAGATTAAATAATTTATATTTACTTTTTTTTTTTGTATTCTGTACGTAATTTTATTTATATCATATGTGGTATTTATCATAAAATCTTTTGTATCATATATTGTATTTATTATATATTTATATGAAGTTATATTTTAAATACTAAATATTGCACAAAATGGACATCAACACTCAACAGGTAATGACCGTCAACACGCTAAAGGATAGGTTGAAAGAAGCAGGTCTGTCAGTTGTGGGTAGAAAGACAGAACTATTAAATACGCTGTCAGAGCCTTTAGGTGTTTCTAAAAATAGTGATACATGGATTTAAATAATTTAGGTGATGAAAATGCAGATTTTAAAAGCGACATTACTGATTGCAGTAACAGCGCTATATAGAAGACAGTCTGTCATTCTTCGATGGCGATCACAACACAGACATATGCCAATGGATTCTTGATTTTGAAGAAACTGCCACCACAGTTGGGTGAAACAATATACAGAAGTACATCTATGGCAAGCAACTCATGAAAAGTGCTGCCAAACTGTTCGTCCGAAGACATCGAAGAATGAAAGACTGGGCCTCTTTAAAATTAGCTCTGAGGGAGGAGTTTAATAAGAAGGTCTGTGGTGCTAAGGTGCACAGTAGGCTACGACGATACACAAAGTGCATTTTCTCTCATGGATAGATACATACGTTTTTGAATTATCAAAAATTTTGTTTGGTTCTGTAAAATTAAACCAAAAAACATAAACCAACATATTATATTATATACCAAGTCACAAGTAGCCTCGAAAAGCGAGCACTTCAAGACATGCTTCGCTTTTATTCATTGCGGTTTTGTATGTAAAACCATGCCTTGGATCTAGCTTTACGGTAAGGGCACCAAATCAATATTTGTGCTTTTTAAAGAAGCTTAAGGAATATAAAACTATTGATAAATTGATCTCTAAAGCAGCCCTGAGCAAGTTTAGTCAACATCTTTGGTACTTGTCAGAAGAAATTGTCGTTTTATCACTCTTTGATGATAAGTAAATGAACAAACCAAATTGAACATTGTAGTGAATTTCCAAAGAGAGAGTTGTAACGACCCAATTTTTCAGCAAGAAAAATTGGGGTTTCATAATACTACGTGGCCCTAACTTATTTGTGTAAACAACGAGCATAATAAGCATGTGGAGTAAACATCCAAAAACAATTTTGCAAGTAAAAATTTGCATATAAGTAAACATGGGCGCAAGCAGTAAACATATCATAATAATTTTGCAAATAAAAATTTGGAAGAAAAAAACAATAAGCATTGGCATGAGCACTTAACATTCAAGAACAATGCTTGCACATAAAAAGTGCATCACAACAGCAAGCATGGTGAAAGCGGGATTAAAAGCGTTACCAAATTCAAACAAAAGGGCATGTCTGTGTGAAATCGTGTTTTTGTTTTACTATCATCATCGCACTGTGCAAATCTTCTTTTTGGACCAAGTACGTGAAACACTTTATACTACAGAAGAACGAAAATCATATTCGGAGGATCAGCAAGGTAAAGTTACCAGTCTAGGAGCTTTAACAGTTGCTAGATGGAGAGAACATGGCATGGTAGGCTTTAACAGTACACCATGTAAAGTCTCTATAGAAGGTAACCAACATTTGCATCCTCACGGTTGTAGTTCAAGCCGAAGGGAGAAGGTGGTGAAGAAGAGCAGGAGCGGAAGGCATTCATGGCAGAACTGGTAACCAATAAAAGTTGGTAAAAATGCTAAAATATATATATTTATTTTTATTCTTGTGAAATTGATTTTGAATGCTGGACAAAGCGCATTTAACCCATTCGTACCACGCCGCATAGTGTGACAAAACACAAAATTAGGCGGTCATAATTCGATACTTTCGGAACCAGTAGAGATATTGATATGAAATTTTCCTAAAATATAGTTTTTGAGTTGATCTTTCTTTTACATTTTTCGGCCTTCCGGAACTACCCGAAATTTTTGTCCAAACATGGGGATTTTACCGTGGTCCCAAGATTACTTAAAAACTATGATAGGTAGAAAGCTGAATTTTGGTGTCCGGAAAACTTACGTTATTATCTAGATTCCAAAATTTTTTTATGGTTATGGTGGGGGTGCCACACCCACCCCCATACAAAATTTTCATATTAAATCATTTATTATCGTTAAAAACACTTTTTGCACTTATTAAACTACATATATACGTGACTTACATAGCAACACAACTTTATGCAAAAAATGGGCGTGATACGCCGATTAGTTCCTAAGTTATTTGCAGTTTATGCAACTTTAGCATTATGTGTAAAAAAAATTTCAATTTTAATTATCAATAAAATTTTATTAGCGAAATTGCACAAAAAGACAGCATTTTTTTCATGGCCGTTTTCACTTCTATCTGCGATACCCAAGAAATGTATCCGAGTTTTGTCATGAAATTTTTTCTACTAATAGCCAAATAGTTAAACTTTACAACAAAAAAAAATTGGGCTGCGCACTCTATGTTTTACACCTATTTCAGGCCTCAGAAACCAGCGAAAAATTACGAAAAATATCACCTTCAATAAACCCCATTTATTTCAACAAATTCAGTGAGTAATAACAGAAAGACATTTATAATTTTATAAATATTTAATTTATTTATATTTCAAATTTCAACTAAATCGGTTGAAAAATAACGAAGTTATAACACATTATGTAGTTCCGGTAGGCCGATTGGGCTCAAATTTTATTTAAAAGAAAGTTCAACTCAAAAACTATATTTTAGGAAAATTTCATATCAATATCTCTACTGGTTCCGAAAATATCGAATCATGACCGCCTAATTTTGTGTTTTGTCACAAGTCACTATTGAAATTAACATTGAAATATTTTCTACTAATGTCTTGTTTTATTCAATATCCCTTTCAGTATTCCTTAATCAACTAATTTACTATATAAAAATGCTTGACTTGTATTTTTTTATTTTTATTTGATTTTTATTTGAAAAGTTTAAACTTATTCCGATGTAAAGTACTACGTAGTGACTTAGAGTCACTTTGCCAAAATATCAGAAGTAATAGTATTATTAGTGTTTGAAATTTTGTCTGAGTCCTTCGTTCATTAGTGCAAAGTACGTTTACAAAATTCTAGTTACAAAAAATAAATTTTACTAAAAAAATAGTGTAGACCAAAACAAATAAACTACATTTTAGTAATCTTTAATTTTACTAACCATTAAAATAGAAGAAACATTTGCATCATCAAGTTGTACTTGCATTTAGTCCATATGTAGGTGTTTACTAAAATGTTTGGAAAAATGAAAGAGGAAGAAATTCAGAGAGATGTTATTAGTAGTGAAGACGAAGCTACAGATGATGAGGCAGCTGTTGACAGAAATGTTGAAATTAATGTCGTCTGACAGCGAGTTAGATTTTTGCGAAAGTGGTTCAGAAATCGAAGATGAAAAAAACATTTCAGACGAAGAATAAACAGTAGATGACACTGAATGGAATTCAATACCACATGTTACTGGCAAGACACCTTCACACAATATAATAAAAGTAAAAAAAAAAAAATTCCAGACGAAGAAGAAACAGTAGATGACACTGAATGGAATTCAATACCACATGTTACTGGCAAGACACCTTCACACAATATAATAAAAGTAAGCATCCATATGGTAATATTGACACTAGGAAAACATATAGACACTTTGCTGGATGTTTTTAAACTATTATTTGATAATAAGGCGCTCCAAATAATAGTTGAATGTACAAACGCCAGTGCAAGCGCACTCATCGGTGAAAAATGGAAGCTCATGGATGACATAGAAATAAGTGTCTATATTTGTCTTTTGATTGATGCAGGAATTCGAAAACAAGGAATTTCAGATTATAAAGAATTTTTGGATTCTTTATATGGCAATTAATTATTTCGTGAATGCATGTCAAAAAATAGGTTTGCAAATTTGAGATTTGACAAAAAGAAAACAAGAAGATTTCGAAAGTTACA
Organism: Teleopsis dalmanni; assembly: GCF_002237135.1. Classification (NCBI taxonomy): domain Eukaryota; kingdom Metazoa; phylum Arthropoda; class Insecta; order Diptera; family Diopsidae; genus Teleopsis; species Teleopsis dalmanni. The sequence continues at coordinate 139,412,746 of NC_051846.1, read as the reverse complement.
AGATAAATTTGCTGTTATACGGGATCTATGGGAAGTTATTATGAACAATTTAAAACAGTATTTCATACCAATTATACCATAAATTTAACCATAGATGAGCAGTTAGTTCCGTTTCAATCCGTCAATACATACCATCCAATCCCGAAAAATATGGTATGAAACTTTGGTGGATATGTGGTAGCCAGACCAGTTACTTATTGTATGGAGTTCCATATTTGGGTAAAGAATGTCCATAATATGTTGTCAAACAACTCTGCCAGTCTTATGAGAATACAAACAGAAATATTACTTTTGAAAACTATTTTACAAGCTACGTCTTAGCACTACATCTTCTTTGCAGCCGTTTAATATGTGTCGGCACTGTACGCAAACACAAAACATTTATTCCACCGAATTTTCTGCCAAACAAAAAAAGATATAGAGAGAGCAACATTGTCGGTTTTCGAAAAAATATGTCAATGGTAAGCTATGTTCCCAAAAAAAATGAAGCTGTGATTCTTCTGTCTTCAATGCATCATTCTGGGAACATAGACGCCGAAAGTAAAAAATTGGACAATAATTTATATTACAATGCTAGTAAAGGTGGAGTAGATACATTTGACCAAATGTGTCACACTTTTAGTACTTAACGGAAAACGCGAAGACGCCTTATAGCACATTATTATAATTTAATTAATGTTTGTGATGCAGCGGCATAGATTTTATGGGTAACGCTATATCCAGACTGGAATACATCTAAAACAAATACACGTCATAAAATTATTTTGAAAGAATTAGCTAAGGAACTAATTATGCCAAATATTCAAAGAAGAAGTTTGAAAAATCTATCACGCATTAATGTAACAATTGTCAACGAAACTTCAAAATTTTCAATTACATCATCAAGTGCACCATCACCACTAAAAAAAGTTCGTCGCAGATGTCAAATGTGTCCATATGAAAAGGGAAGAGTTTCCATGCAATGATGTGAAATATACAAGAAAAATATTTGTAACCAACATTCCCAAAAAAGTATTATTTATTTAAAATGTGTTAATAACTAATAATATAATTTTTTTTTTAATTAAACTTACTTATTTACTTTTTACTTGACTTCATATCATTTCTTTTAGTTTTAATAATATAGTAACAATATACAAGAACTCTAAAAAAATATGCGTTTTTAATTATAGTGACCATAAGTCAGTACTTCACGTTACTAACTTTGCGCGGTACGAATAGGGTTAAATAAATATATATTGTGACTATTGATCGCGTTATATGATCTGACTTCGTTTTAGTATTGCCCAGCGGAAAATAAATCAATGTTGTGATTATAGCCCGCCATGTTATCGCTCCACAGATACATATATGTAACCAAAATGTGCTCGTGCAACCGTTTTAAAAATATATGAACTCACTTAACGTACTTAATATTGCCCTGCGAAAATATATAAATATTGTAACTATTGACCACGTAACATGATTTGACTACGTTTTAGTGTCGTACTGCGGATATAAATAAATATTGTAACCATAGATCGCTTTATATGATATGACTACGCATTAGTATCGCTCAGCAGAAATACAACAACACTAGAGGTCGCTTTGCAAATACTTGATGATACTGAACCTGTGAAACAAGCTATTATATATATATTATTAGTTAGTTCTTTATTTCTCCCTCTCATCACTTTATTTTTTCATATAACACAGTTAATTAATTATAAGTTAGCTCCATGATTGTAATTAGAATAACTAGATAAATACAAGTATAAGAATTGCATTAAACAAGAAAGGATTTGTTTCTAAATTAACTTGGCATAGCCAGAATATCAGCAGTCATTGACTCGGAGAATCAAACTCAAGTTATAAGTATAAATTTTCGAGTAAGAACCTTAGCTACGGCTGAACTATCACAGCTATAGACAGCCTCACGTAAAGGGGTTCATTACAGAGTTCGTATGATTCTGGGAAGAGATACATTTTGTCTAAAAAAGATATGTCTAATTTGTATAGTAAGTAGGCATGTTATAAATAGTACTATTTTTTATACTGTTTTCAATAAATTGTTAATAATACTACATTAGTTATTGTTGCTGAAAAATCATTAAGTAATTTTGTGTCTGTCAAGAGCACAAATTTATTTTCTCGATTAAAAATTGATAAAAATTTCATCAAGAGATCCGTTTCTACATTGGATGAAGATGTTGCATATTCGGAAAAAGAAAGTGCTTTTCTTAAGGGTAATTAATGATACGGCTGAAAGACCTGTAAAACTTATGCAAGATTTTCATGGTTTGATCACTGCAAACTAAATTTTTTGGTCTTCATGTATCACCTTACCTTTAGCTGGCACCATAGTACTTCCCTTTAAGTTTGGTAAATTAGCAAATTTTCTTATTGCTTGTTCTGTTCAATTAGCAAAATTTGTAACTCTACATATAAGGCTCACAACTATGTTCAAACATCTAAAAATCAATGAACTAATTCTAATGGTCAAACACTTCAAACCCTTCTGAGTGCTCACTTTTCAGAGAGTGTCGCCTTCAAGTATCATGAATCTTATTAGGTTTACTTATCTTGCCCTTGTACACTCAAATTAAGTCGGTCATATATTCAAATCATATGTCTTCAGGTCCTGGTAGTGTTGTTCATGCTGATACGTAACATAACATAAGCTGCATCCTTCCATGTCTCTTAAAAATCTGTAACGGTGATCTTAATTTGCTATAAATTCCTAGCTGCTAGAGAACTGCTGTTATAATATTTAGCCAAGGAAATCTGCACATTCTGCGCCAAATGACTGTAAACCAATTAGACTGTGGTTGTTTTTATTAAAAGTATTAAAAGGCATTTTGATTAACATTTCCTAAATGTTTTTAATAACATGACAACAGGTGTATATCAAAATCGTGCGGCAATTTTGCCAGTGATAGCTTGATTAAAACAAACGTGTGATACTTAAGAAATTAATTAAACGTAATTTATAGATAGCTAGACTTTATAGATAGCTTGGGTGAAACCGCTGATGATGCTAGGTGATCCTTTGAAATTGACGCCGTTGGTCTTGTATTCTCTGATGTGGCTCTTGGGAAAACGTTGACTTGATCTTTCGTTGCTTGCTCCGCAATTCTACCTGTTTGAATAAAAAGGGTTAGCAAAAATATTTGTTTTTACTTATTGAATATATATATAACAGTGTTTAAGTATGTTGACATAAAACTTGTAAACAATTATGTACATTTTTTTTATATATTATGCACTTAGGCATACAATGCCACTGAGTCATTATACAAATCTCACTGATTTTCTACGAGAATGCGCCGCCATTTATACTGATCAGATGAGCTTTTTGTGTAGCGCACATACAAACGTTTTCTTGCTGTTTGGTGGTGGTTTACTTACATTCCCGTTTGTTTTGTTTCTTGCTTTCGTACTGTTGTTCAAGTTGTGTTCTTTCCAAATTTTGTGATTTTGTGCGACGAATTCTTTTGACGTTTTTTGACGTTTGTAAATGTTTGTTTACATTTTTATAAAAACGCTTTTTTAAGTGGCGGTGCTAGTGTGTTTATAAATATAAATTTATATTTGTAAATATTTTATTAATAAATAATATTATAAATAATTTATTATAAATAACTTATTAATAATTTATTACATATTTAATTAAATAAATTTGCAAGGAAAAATAAAGAAGGTGCTTATTTATTAATTTAATATACATTTCTCTATTTATTATAAATTCATTTTCTCGCAGTTTCAGATCACTTCACGTGTTGCAATTGCGTGTGGGCTGGGTGGCTTTAAGTAAATAGTTTCTAATAACTTTGTTAAATGTTAATTTGAGTATTTTAAGTTTAGATTTCCTCGTAATTTATATAAAAATTATGTTGATAGAAGTGCTGTGTTATTGGGTTTATGTAGGTTAGATATTATTACAAATTTCCGTTCTTACACCTTTAACCATCTTAAAGCAAAATCAACTAGAATTCATTTAGCATCGTATACATATGAAGTGGTAATTTCAGCGAAGGCAATTGTTTTGACCAAATATGATTCTAGAAAATATCATTTAGCCAGAACTTTGATTGATTCTGGCTTGCAAATTAATTCAATGTTCGACAATCTTTCATGTGGAATTTCATTATAACTTTATATAATATTATATAGCCTACGGGAGTATTATGTTTTACCTGTGCTAATAATATTGTATAAATTAACACATAGCTGTATTACATTACGCGCAACAGGCGTCTGGAGTCTAAGAATCGTAAGGGTACTGCATACAAGGATATTGACAACATTCGATCATAAGATTCCAACAGAACTCTTGATAAATCTGGTTGCTATATATTATGTTTATAATTTATTTATAAATGAAATTCTTATGAAATTTAATCTTTTTACATAGTATGTACCATACTAAATTAAATTATGTGTTGATTATAAAAGTATAATTTCGATTGTTTATTTGGACGATAATTATAGTAAAGTATGTTTTAATAAGAAAATTTGAAAATGATATCGCTATTTTTGCAACTTTATAAAATATTATAAATTTATTGTGACGACTATGGAAAATATCTTAGTATATAGTACAAGCAACAATAACGATAAGGTAATTCATGTTGTTACAATATTCGCGCAAGCAGAGACTTGACAGAACAACTTCTCGATGTCAAATAGAATATTCTTCAAATATGTAGTTCAAAAACTAAACATTAGTAATATGAAATTAGTGAACATTTAGAAAATTTCCAATTAGATACTACTAGTACTAAGGAAGAATCACGCAGAAGAATGACCAACTTAATAAATGAAAGTAAGTATGGCATAGCAAAGTAAAAAAAATTGCCCGCGATATTTTAAAAAGCTCAACAATGAAACTATATCAATTTATTAGAAACATCACATATCAGGTAAAGAAAACTTAATAAGATAAGCAGATATCAACCCTTCAGAAAAGCTAAAACGAATATACAACACGCATTAGATCAAGTCCATTCGACACCTTTAATATTCGGCAAGTATAAAACTAAAACCTAACTTCGCGCACGTTATATATGCTGTTAAGAAATTATTAAAAATGACAAACTCTAGAATTGGACCGAAGTACAGCAATACGCAAGAAACTAAAACTCATTTAATCGAAGTTCCAATGCGCACCGGCTCATGACATAATAAAAAATTTTGTCTCCACAGCGGCTGATTGGTTTAGATGCTATTTATATACAGAAAACCGAAGAAGCGGGAGAATAATAGCTCACGTCAGCGATATTTGACTACAACTAAGACGAACTAATCAATCACAGAAAAAGAGTGGTTAGCTATTGGGTGGGCAGTCAGCAAAATGAGACCATACTTGGAAGGATACCATACAACCATCGTTATCGACCACTTGGCATTGAAATATCTAATTCAACAGTAAAAACAACTAGACAAGTAACGAGATGGGGTCTCGAACAACAGCAAAATACATTTGACATCCAATATCGGTAAGGCAAGCTTAACGTATTAGCTGAAACGCTTTCTGGGTAGCAGTTAGAGAAATCTAAAGACAAATCACAGCGGAAATTGTACCAACGCAAAGATACAATCAAACGGATTCTGTGTAGTAGAAAAGCTGCGAGAACAAGATCTACAAGAAAATTCATAATGAAATCTTGCAGGACATTTTGATATAAGTAAAACTATAGCACAAGTACCAAACCAATATTTTTGGCCAGGTATACGCCGCGACATTGCAAAACATGTTAAGTAATGTGAGATGTGTCTGAAAAACATATTAAGCTCGATCGAACTAGAAACAATGATGCTCATATCGATCTCCTATGAACCCCGATTTGCCGAATTAATATTCAATGCTCGAGCAACAACAAAATTGTTGTTATCAAAACCAGAAAAGAAGGAATGGTTTTACAATTTAGAGCAACTCAAAATAAAATAATTGTTAACAGTCAGTGATGCTTAAGTTGAGTTTTAGGCACAAGACTATCTACTCGAGTTCGATTTCGTAACTTATGCCGCCGCATTTGAAAACATTTACCAACTAGTATGAGTGAAACCACTTCCTCTCTCTGATGTAAATACCTACTACACAGCGCAGTTTTCATCTAAATTTGACGAACCATGTAGTATGCAATACAAGAAAAATGACTAATGCGCATATGGGCGACATTAGGAGCATTATGACTGACAAAATAGCACTGATGAAAGACATTAACACCAAATACCAGCAGATGAAGATAATTAAAGAATCAAGCGCTACCGTTACATGCATATAAGACCACTTTTAGCCGGTGTGTAATTGCTGAAATGATCTACAGACTTTATTTAAGCGACCAAACGCGTGTTTTGCTTAATTGATACGATTCTCAATGTGAGCACTGAATCTACCATTTGGTAATATGATGCTTCCAAGATAGCAGAAAGACTCTACATCCTCAAGACAGCAGTTGTTTATAATAATTTTGTTTTGGTAACATTGACTTTAAGGCCCGCTCTGCTTGCCGTAGTTATCAAGCGATTTAGGTTGCAAGACATGTCATTATATTTGTGTGCAGACATAAGTCATCGGCGTTATCGAAATCACTCAAGCTATCTTGAAGATTCCAAGTTATTTCGCCTCTGCCAAGACTATATCCAGGACGATGTTGAACAGCAACGGCAACATTATGCGACCCTGTCGCACGCCGGTTTTTATGAGTATTTTGCCGCTTAGATATTTCTCGTGCAATATCCGGCAACTAGCATCCTCATATAGGGCTTTGATAAGCCTGACGATCTTTTGCGGTACACCCTTATGTTTAAGCGCGTTCCAAATGACGGTGTGACATAACGTATCAAAGGCTTTCCCAAAGTCTATAAATAAAATATGTGAGTTGATTTCCATTCTACACACTGTGCAACGATTAACACTTCGTTCAATAATGTGTGTGACTAACTAATTAAAACACATTTTTTTGCCAAAATTCGTTTTTATTCATCAACATAGTCCCCTTTTAGGGAGATACAATCATTCCAACGCTTTTGCAATCTTTCGATACCGCCTTTGTAAAACAATTTTTCTTTGCCTTCAAAATAAGCATTACTTTCGGCGATTACTTCATCATTTGAGCCAAATCTCTTACCACGGAGCATCTTTTTGAGGTCTGCGAAGAGCCAGTAGTCGCTGGGGACCAGATCTGGAGAATACGGTGGGTGCGGCAGCAATTCGTAGCTCAATTCGTTCAATTTTGCCATCGTTTTCATCGACTTGTGACACGGTTCATTGTCTTGGTGGAACAAAACTCTTTTCTTCGCCATATGAGGCCGTTTCTTTGAGATTTCGTATTTCAAACGCTCCAATAACGCTATATAATAGTCGATGTTGATGGTCTTCCCTTTCTGCAGATATTCGATGAATATTATTCCATGCGCATCCCAAAATACAGACGCCATAACTTTGCCAGCCGACTACTGCGTCTTTGGTCGCTTTGGGCGGCTTTCACCGGCTGCATGCCACACAGCAGACTGCCGATTTGACTCTGGAGTGAAATGGTGGATCCATGTTTCATCCATCGTGATGTACCGACGCAAAAACTTCGACTTATTGCGCGTAAACATGTCCCAACAGCTCTTTGAATCATCGATTCTGTTGTTGTTTTTGTCCGGTGTGAGCAAACACGGCACCCATTTGGAAAACACCTTTTTCATACCCAAATGTTCGTGTATTATGGTGTGTACACTGCCTGCTGATATCTGTAGAATGTCAGCAATCTCCCTCACTTTCACTTTACGGTCGGACATAATGATTTTCAGTGTTTTTTGACGTTTTCCGGAATAACATAACAGCGTCATTTGGCCGTCCAGTAGATGGAATGTCATCGGTCACTTAAAGCACTGTAACTTGTAAACAAATGGTCGGATTAACATATGATTTTGACAATAAGCCTAAAAAGGTTGCCACTTTCGAAAAAAATATTTATTTAGTATTAGTGCCGCCCATTTATGTGTCAGTCACACACATAATTGAACGAAGTGTTAATATTAGCCTTTTTATGTGATCAATACAAGACTGAATTCAGCTTGTTCTCTACGCAGCGTTGCTGTTAATGCTGTATAATTTGGCTGTATAAACTTTCTGCCAAATCTAGTAAAGATGCCTTCAATAGTGTCAAACAGAGTGAGTCGGGTAAATCAGTCAACACCAGTCAACCTAGCAACCATACTATTGATAACAGCAAGACTATACGCCTTATCATCCCTTCAAACGAAAATATCAAACAAGAGCTCAGGGTCGGAGAAAAAAACGATGACACAGTCATTACTTATAATTGTATTACCTTAAGGATAACAATAACAACAGATTAATAACAATAACAACAGAAGTGACATAATAACAACAAATAACACCATAACTACAGAAAAAGTTTTCAGGTTAGCATAATTAAAACAACGACCAAGTGATAAGTCGCAAACAGAAAGGAATAATAAAATAAGACTCCAACTGGTAGATGATAGGGAATAAACAAGCCGAATAATTAAGCAACGCCAAGAGAGAGCGTTGCGACTCCACTAACGAAAAAAGGATGGTGATATAAACAGATAATATATAAAATTTAACGAGTTTGTGTTGAGCGTTCGAAGCGACCGGTTGCATAATACAGAGTGCGGAATGTAAAAATTGTTTAGAAAAGCAAATTTATTAAACCTTCATAAATTTTATAAATTATTTAAGTGTTAAAAAACTTTTTTTTAACAAATTTTACAAGTGTAATCTTAGTAAATTTTACATTTTATAATATGAATTCTATTACTATTGTATAAAGCAAAAGTGTGCGCACAAATTTTGACAAACAAGTTTTGAATAGCGGAGAATATTCTAACAGTGGTAAAAACAACAAAGAGGTTTAATTTTTTTAAAATTATAACAAATCGTTATTAAGTAAACAGCAAAAACTAACAAAGAGATGAGCGAATAATTATGAGTTGAGTGATGATGAGAACAAAGAGATGAGAGAGATGAGAGAATAAAGAAATTACAGCAATAAAGTTAAAAATATCACAACAAAACAAGATAGTCCAAGTAACAAAACTAAATCACTAAGCATCTAAAAAATGAAAAATAAATAAGAAGTGGAACATTATCAATATAAACAAGAAAAAACAAAATAATAAAACAAAAAAAAGAATAATAAAAAAAGAAAATTTAATTTAAATTAAATTTAATTCAATAAATTAAATATTGGTAAACAACATTTAAAAACCTACTCAGAAACCTAATAATTTTCGTTTTTAAACCGCGTTCATTTTACAATCTAAAATGATTTTTGTCAAGAAATCGACCACGATAAATATAATCCCTATTAAAAGAAGCCCTACATCCAAATCCACCAAATTAATGAACGATACAATGTCTGGCTCAGCAGAAAAACGTACTATATCAGAGGTGTCACCAAACAAAGGTGACCTGCAATCTGTTGGCAATATGGATGTGTCAGAGCTTTTGCAGGACATACAAAAAACAATGGTGAGCATTCTAGATGAGAAATTGAGGGATATTGCTACTAAATCCGATTAAGAGCTGTTAACACAAATATATTCAGCCTTAATCGTACAGTCGAAATGCTTTCAGAAGAAAATAAAAATTTAAAAGAAAAAATAATTAAATTGAAACATGAAACTCAAACCGATCACGAAGAACTGATGCGGCTAATTGAAGCCAATAAGAAAAAAAACCCACTTTTCAAAGACCTAACAGATTAGCTGCCACCTAAAGAAGCTGTCACTAAACTGTGTGAAGAAACTCTTGACATAAACATTGTAGTCCGTAAAGCTAGAGTCATATCACAGCGGGAAAATAAAATCAACGTCTTGGCAGAGATGACGTCAGAAGAATCGATTGGCCTGGTTTTCCAAAACATTCACAAAATTGCTAACTCTACAATTAGGATCGAAAAAGACCTGAACAAAGACAGACAACGGCATAGAAAAGCTCTTCTCTTAATGAGGAAAAAAGTTCTTTTAATAGATCGTTCGCATAAGGTGCTTGTTAGAGCGGTTAAAGTCAAATTGTTAATATTGTAGGATTCTGTAGAATTATTATAATTGATGTGTTATATGATTTATACATTATATTTTATTATATTTTAATCTATTGTAAATCACATATTGTATAATTAAATTATTATAATTAATATATTATATAATTCATATATAATATTTATATGGTTAATATATGGTTAATTAATTTATCTAACTAACCCTGTATAAGATGTAATCAAACCAACGGTTCTAATTCTTGTTTTTATTGCCTTTTGTTTTTTGCGCTCGAGATGAGCAATTTTTTGTTATATTTTTTGGCTGCAAGTAAACTCCGTTGGTTTGATTCTGTCTCTTGTTTTTCGATCGCGAACGTGTCAACACACGGGTACACATAAAAAAGTGATTAAACAATCAATAACCGAAATTGTATAAATTCAATTGTATAAATTAAATGAAATCAAAACCCAATTATAAAAACGTTTATAATTTACATTGTGTTAAAGAAATTGAAATAAAGATCACACAACCCAATTATAAAAACGCTTATAATTTACAGTGCTCATTCGAGATGATAGAATACGCATTGGAAACAAGTGGTGCATATGGAGCAAAAATTTCTACTCTCCAATCTATGCATGTCAACAAACTTGAAAATCTTAATCTTGACTTATTAAACATCATGAATAAGCTAGATCAAAACAACCATATGACAAAAAACTAATGAACAAACACAGCACATTAACAACAACTACAGATGACGCTCCATCAACATCACGAAATACAGCATCTACATACAATCTTTTTAAACTTCAAATAACATTTTGGAAAGTACACGGAATTACAAATCTTTTTAATGAACCAAAAATTGCTGACTCGCAGATCATCTCTGTCTATGAAACCTGGTCAACAACACCTTGCAAGACTAGCCTTTGTCCTTGGTGCAACTATGATGCGCTGACAGCCCCAGCAACAACGGAAAAGTCCACTGGTAGAGCTAGTGCCCAGCGGCACCATTATGCCAGCGCTGAAAAAGTAAGCGAGGAGGTAATAGCTCTTCGTTTTTATTTTTCTTTGTTTTCGACATTTGTGTTCGACTCAGGCAATTTCGGGGTTGAAATTATAAAAGAATGAAGAAGAAAAGCATATGAGTATTAAGAATTTCTTGTTTTGCCTACATTGTATACATTTAGTCTGCTTTTGATTTTAGTGAAGTGCGTGCAGTGAACAATTTTTAATTTTTAAAATCAAAATAAAATCAAAAATATAAATAAAATATAATTTGTAATTTAACATAAACTCACTGTAAGTATATGCAAAATTAAGTAAATATATTTAAAATGATAATTATAATTTTTGTTTTATATTATATAGATGCATACTGTAAGACATTATAAATGTTTGGTGAAAAAGAAAAAGGAGGAATTTTTATCGTTTAAAAAAGAAGGTATAAATGAAACAGGGAATTTTAATCGTGCATTTATTAAAATATTTTATTCTTTTATAGAAAATGATTTTCAAAATTTTGGTACGAAAACAACACCTTCCTGCAGTACAGCTGAACATATTAATGGTGATATTAATAAGTTAATATTTAAATAAATTAATATGAAAATATGTTAACAATTTAATATGTAAATGAGATAATATTTAAATAAATTAACATGTAAATAATTATATATAAATAATTTAAAATGTAAATAAGTTAATATGATATATAAATAAATTATATATTTCTATGTAAATATTAATATTTTGATTTTATAAAACATAAATATAAAATATAATTCATCCAAAAAAATTTTTAGTATTTTATTTAAAAATCAATAGCATAGGTAAAATTGAAAATTTAAGCGAACATATCAGCGCTGATATGTTGCATTACAAATTCGAAAAAGTAAGCTAACATGTTAGCGCTGATATGTTGCATTACAAATCCGAAAAAGTAAGCGAACATGTCAGCGCTGATATGTTGCATTACAAATACGAAAAGGTAATCGAACGATTCAGCGCTTGCCCGCAATGACATGCACGTGTTAAAGTAATTAGAAGTTTCCTTTGAATAATCAGCGCTAGGCATTACCATTCAGCGCTGAGGGAATCGATTCCCTCAGCGCTGAAAGTCCCGCTGGGTGGTGGTATTGTATCTCTAGTTAAAAAAATTTAGCAAAAAGTTGCGAATTAAGCAAAACAAATTTGTAGATTTTTAACTTTTATTGTATTATTAATTTTAATTTTCGTTTAGGCTCATTGTACATTAAACCACATTATGATATAAATATTACCTTAGAATTGCTTCAACCATTAATTGATGAATTAATTAAAAAATATGCAGGGATCCCCTTAATAATAGGTGGTTGAAGAGGGTGCTCAAAAATTTTTATCAGAAATTAGTTCGATTTTCATGTCCAAACGAAGCTCTCTCGATTTCGTCTTGAATACGCGTGGTAAAAATATATTAGAACTCATAGAAAATAATGGCTTTATCTTGCTTAACGGTTGCACAGACGGTGACATCCCAGCAAGTTTTACATTTTCAAACAAAAATGGCAACAGTGTTATTGATTTAATCTTGGTCAACGTCGCCGCAATTCCATTTAATAAAAGCCTAGAAGTACAATCACTTGCTTCTGGCTCAGACCATTTTCCGGTAATCTTAAAACTTGAACTCCCTACCGGCACTAGCAATATAAATTGTACAAATGTAACTTCTTGTAAACAAACCAGATAAAAATGGAATATAAATAAGTCTGATATTTTTACAATGCACATGAACCGCTGTCTTGAATCATTGAACATAAATCATCACTTCTCTTCTTTATCTAATGACCAACAAAATGATCTAATTATAACCTCAATACAAAATTCCGCTCAAGCATCAGAAATGGTTATTGCTAAGTCTTTTATGCCTCCTCTCTATACTTCTAAGCCATGGTTTGATTCAGAGCTACTTGCCTCAAAGAAAAATCTAAATCATGCCCTAAAAAAGTGCAAGCGACAAAGCTTTTCATCTGAAAATAAAACGGTATACATGGATTTAAAAGCTGATTACAAAAAAATGCTGTCTGAAAAAAGAACGGAATATGAAATTAAGGTCAAAAACAAGTTCTTTAGCGTAAAAAGTTCGAAAGACTTTTGGAATCTTATTAAATCGTACAAACGAAAACCTTTTGTCAACAACCCTATACCAAACTCTGTTTGGCAAAGCTTCTACGAGCATATTTATCCACCTCGTCCTACCATTGAACTTATACTGTCTGAAAACTTTATCGAAGCGCAGGATTCGGAAATAACTATAATTAAAATAAAAACAGCAATAAATAAAATCGAAATCAATAAGGCTCCAGGCGAAGATGCGATTACGGCAGAGTTCTTTAAGAATTTATCTAAACAATGGACTTATATCCTACAGTCTGTATTTAATGATATTCTCTTAACTGGAAGTACACCAGCATCTTGGTCACGGCCCGTACTTATTATGTTACACAAAAAAGGTGATATAAACTCACCCGAAAATTATAGAGGCATTGCTCTATGCAATATTATCTCAAAAATTATTACCCATATTCTGCATGATCGCCTCTTCCCATGGGCGGAACAACACAATAAAATTTCTGAGTCGCAAAATGGGTTTAGAAAAAAAAGATCAAAAAGACTCCGAAATTATTTCGAATTAAAAATACACATTCTACACTGCACTGTATTATCGACTTTAAGTTGGGCCTAAAAGTAAATTACAATTATGGCACCTTCACTTGGAAAAAGCAAACAAAACAAAGCATCAGCTAAGGAAGCTAAAAAAAATAAAATTACTAACCAAGCAACATTTGCATTTATGCGTGACTCTTCATTAGGAAGACAGATATCGAACTCAGCTTGCGAAAGTTCAAAACTTGGTGATTCTACTCCAACCTTCAATAAGATAAGCGAGCCAGAAATAAAAGATCTTCAACAAAAAGTAATTGATTTGCAACTATTATGCCAACAACTTAAAAAAGAAAATGAACGTCTTAAAGCGGAAAATGCCAATTTGAAAACAGAGAAAGATTCAAATTCATTACCAACTAGTTGTTCGGTTGAGAAATCCCAAGAATATGTAACAGATGAAGAGGAGCTAGCAAAAGAGACGGATTGGATATTAAAGAAATCTAGACCCAATAAAAAACGTAGAACAGAATCCTCACCTGAGATAATCACTCAAGCCAAAAATGTTGAAAAAACTGAACCCAATAAAAGAAGTGAGCTACGCCCACCTCCAATAGTGATTTCAAATGTTAATCAATATCAAGAACTGCAAAGTACTATTGAAAAAAATGTCAAAAACAAATTTTCAATACGATTACTTGGAAATGGTACTCAAAAAATCAATGTTTTTGATGGAGATGATTACAGATCTGTCACTAAAAGTCTCTCAAATTCAAACTTCAATTGGTTTTCGTACGAAAATAAGCAGATACGACCCATCAGAGTCATTGTAAAAAATTTGCATCATTCATGTGAAGAAGAAAGTATTGTTAGCGATTTGCAACAACAGGGCTTCAAAGCATTGAGTGCTAAAAATAAACTTAAACAAAAAACAAAAGAACCATTAGACATATTTCTTCTAACGTTTGAACATAATGAAGACATCAATAAAATATTCGGAATAAAACATATTCTGCACTCAATAGTCAAAATCGAAGCTGTCAAGTCTCCCAAACTTATACCACAGTGTAAAAGCTGCCAGGGATTTGGCCACACTAAGAATTATTGTAACAGGATACCGAGATGTGTTAAATGCACAGGCAATCACCTAACTATTAATTGCATAAAAGATGCTAACGAACAACCAAAGTGTTGCAACTGTGGTGAAAACCATCCTGCGAACTATAGAGGGTGTGTTGTAGCTATTGAACTGCAAAAAATTAGAGATAAACGAATAAGTAATCAGGAACAAAATAAAGAACTGCTTAGCAACCCAAAAACACTTTCCACACATACTACAAATAAAAAGCAAAACGTATCTTATGCACAAGCAGTTAAGAGTAATAGTAAAGTCAGCTATGCGAGCAATATGGAGCCAATAGCCACTTCTAGTACGAATAAACAAAATGAAGATGTACTCACACAGATCCTGCATAAACTTCAAAAGCAGGAGGTAGTAGCTAACGCAATACAAGTCCGACTAACTAAGCTAGAACAAAAACTCAACGAAAATTCAAAAAATAAAAAATGAAAAATTACTTAAGAATTATGACATGGAATGCGAACGGTCTGTTAAAACACCAAGAAGAATTAGAAATATTACTTAACATGGAACAAATCGATGTTTGCCTTGTGTCCGAAACACATTTTACTACACACTCTTTTATAGCATTCAAGAATTATTTCATATATCACACTATACATCCAGATAACTGTGCGAGAGGAGGAAGTGCTGTAATTATTCGAAAAAGCATAGATCATTATGAAGAAAACAAATGTAGTACTCAAATGTTTCAAACAACAACTGTCACTGTAAAAACAAATAATCAGCCTTTGTCAATAACTGCTATTTACAGTCCCCCAAGGCATACCATTACAGCAGAGGAATATAAACAGCTAATAGGAAGACACAAATTCAAGTTTATTGTAGGTGGAGATTTCAATGCAAAACACACTCATTGGGGCTCACGGATCACAACAACAAAGGGAAGAGAACTGTATAAGGCTGCAATAGAAACCGGATGCGAATTCATTTCAGCAGGAAAACCAACTTACTGGCCGACCGATCCAAATAAATTGCCTGATCTTATAGATTTCTTTCTCACTAAAAAAATATCATCAAATTACATGGAAATCAAACAAGGTTTAGATCTGCACTCCGACCATTCGCCAATATATTTAACTTTAAGTGATACAATCATAACGAAAAATCAAGGTCCATACCTAACTAATAAATCTACAGATTGGAGCCTTTTTAAAGTGTTACTTGAAGACAGTGTAAACCTCTCAACTCCACTGAACACTTGTGATGAACTTGAAAGAGACTATGATCAATTCATTAAGCAAATTTAAAGAGCGGCTTGGAGCAGTACTCCTGAATATAAAAGGAAAACTGTAGGGGAGAACTATCCAAGGAAAATTATGAGTCTAATAAAAGAAAAAAGGAAACTAAGGAAAAGATGGCATCAAACTCGATCTCCTTTAGATAAGAGCAGGCTTAATGAAGCTACTAAACTTTTAAAAGCTGAGATTCGTCTCATCAAAAATGAGTCAGTTAAAAATTATATTTCATCACTTGGAGCTGACAAAAAATCAGAATACTCATTGTGGAAATCGACAAAATACTTAAAGAAACCCATTACCTACACACCAACATTTAAAGACAGCAATGGTAAATGGGCTAGAAGCAACAAAGACAATGTATAAGTAGATATGAAATCGCCTATAGCAAAAATGTACTCATTTTTCCAAGCTCTATAATTGAACTTTTGTTCAGCAACCAAAAAATTGGTAAAGCTTTTGATACATGTTGAAAAGATCAAAGCAGTTTTGTTGAATTGTTTAACTTGATATTTTTAGCAACATTCTGTTACAAACGTATGTTGATAATGATTTGGTACTATATGCAAAAACAAATTACCTTGTATGAATATTGTTGTTGTTAATATCGTTTATTTTCTTCTTTTTGTTTTCAATATGCGTATAGAGACAAGAGTTTTGCTTCATTTTAATAAAAAAAAAATGCAATTGCTTGGAGCCGAATATTGATATGAAATGAAATAATAAACATGCATCAAAATAAGCAATACTGTTTTTTTTTTTGTTATTAATGCATTGAATCAAAATTATAGTTGTATACCAAAAAAATTCTTATGCATGATTTTGTCATTCTCCTAATATTTAACTCGATTCTAATAGCAATGATAATGATATATATACATATGTACATACATATATATTTGCGTATTGTTTTTGGTAGGACAACAAATTGTAAAATTGTTACTTGCAGAGATTTAAATAAAATTTATTTTGATTTTATTTCGCGGAGTAATTATCTTGTGCGGTCCAATTTTAGATTTTAATTAATACTTAACCATAAGAGTAGTTTTTTTAAGGTTTAATTTTTAACATTTTTCAATTTGTGTTATTTCAATATATAAACTTATTGTTAGAAATGTCACCTTACAAGCGTATTTGCTGTATAACTTCTTGTAGAAATAGAACACAGAAAGGCCTGAAGTTTTTTAATTTTCCAAAACAAGGCACAAAAAAGTATGAACAGTGGATAAGTGCATGTCATTGGTCATATGATCATATTATATCTCTAAAAAAACCATTAATATGTGAACTGCATTTTCAAAAAGAAGTAATTGGAAAAAAAAAAACTTTTTTGTCATGCTATTCCCTCCTTGGAACTGGATGAAACCCACAGTTCCATAACGGACGAAGAATTATATCAGTGCGACAAAGAACCGTTATGTGTTAGTGCAGCAATTGAGCCCGTTTGCAGCTCTTGCCATAAACGTGAGAAAAATTTAAATTATTATAGAAAACAAAACCGCGATTTAAAAATAAAAATTGAAAAATTAACTGTTATGCGCAAACAATTGGTTAGACAAAATAAAGCCATGAAAAGGAAGATTGAGAATTCAAAGAAAAAAGACAAAAAATTAAATTTTCCTCAACTAATTCAATACGTCTATCAAATTATAGATTTTATATCACACGCTTCAGCTTATGCAAAAAATTTTTGTAAAATGATTTTAAAAAGAAAGAAAAAGGTGTACAGTGATGTTGAAAAATACGTGGCGCAATTAATTTTTTTCAAATCTGCTGCTACCTATAATTTTATGAGAGATACGTTAAGATTTGCTTTGCCTTCTCCAAGATCCATTTACAATTGGCTTCCTATTGCTGGTTTACCTCCGGGAGTAAATGAGGAAGTATTTATAAATATAAAAAAAAGTATAAACGCAGGAAATTTTGACTCCAAATCTCGACAAGTAATGTTAATATTTGATGAAATCGCTATTAAAAGAGATTTAAAATATAATGCTAAGTTCGACAAAATTGATGGATTTGTTGATTATGGAAAAAATTCCAGGATTGCTACTATTGGAAAAAATATTTGCGTATTTATGATAAGAAGTCTATGTGGTCATTGGAAACAAGTATTGAACTATTCTGTATCTGAAAAATGTATTCCCGTTAATACATTGAAAATAATGATATATAAAAATATTGAAGGTTGCCTATCTGCTGGACTAAATGTGAGAGGATTAGTTTGTGATCAAAGCCCAACAAACCAAGCCCTTTATAGAAAACTCGGTATTTCTAAAAATAATCCCTTCTTTATTTTTGAAACTGGGAATGATAAAAAAAATATATTTTGTTTCTTTGATATCCCTCACATATTCAAATCGATTCGTAATAATTTATTGAAATATCGTTTAAAAGATGGTGGTGACAATTGTGTCAATTGGGAAGTTTTGAGAGAGCTATACCGAATTGACTCGCAGTCATCTATTCGAGTGTGTCCAAGACTAAGGTTTAGGCATATAGCCCCGGACAGATTTCAAAAAATGAAGGTGAACTTAGCTGTTCAAGTGCTCAGCGCCAGAACAGTTGCCGGAATTCGCACTGGTTTAGAATTGAATTTATTTAATAAAAATAATTTGACCTCTGACGCAGAAGGAACTGCATATATTTTTGATAAATTCAATAAAATATTTGATTGCCTAAATAGTAAATCATTGCATTCTGCCAACCCCTACCGAAAGGCCTTACAAAAAGAATGTGCAGTGTATAAATTCTTACAAGACGCAAAGAATTATATTGAAAATTTAAAATTTATCAACACTCCGCGTAAAACAAAAATCAATTGCTTAAATTGTTTAATTCAAAGCATTAATGCAACTTTAAGTCTCTATGACGAAATACGTAATGAATTTAAAGATTGGTATTATTTATGCACTAATAAATTAAATCAGGACTGCATTGAAAATTTGTTTAGTCGGGTGAGGTACAAACAGAAAAATCCATCAGTTAATGAGTTCTGCTTTATTATTGGAAGAATTATTTCTGTTAATTTAATATATGGTTCCAAATACTCTAATTGTGAAGAAGATGATGACGAAATGCTTGGCATTGATTGGACTACAATTTCTGTGGGTCATAAAAATTCGATGGAAGTGAATGCTGGAACTTTCAATGAAGAAGAGATTGAGGATGAAGCAGATAACGAAAATGATTCGGAAGAAATAATTTCAATTATAGAAATCAATTCCGAAGATGGTTTGTTGCCTGTGCTTTCTGATAATGCAATTAAATATTTTGCAGGATATATTTTGCATAAGTTTTTTAGAAAAACTACGCTGAAAAATTGCGAAAATTGCAGAATAGATTGTATCAAATCGGATAATGTAATTAATGCGCCTTCTGATTGGCTTCTATACTTCAGAAATTATGGAAGTGATGGTAATTCTTGCTCGCTTTTTGCTCCTTCAAATTTTTTCTACGAATTGTGTAAGCAGCACCTAAAAACTTTTGATAAACATTTTGATACCAACTGTTATAGAGACGGAATCTTAGAGCTGATAATAAATTTTTGTATTCTTGATGATCCATATTGGTACAATTCAGAACATTCATGTTATGAACACAGATTACTTTTGTTAAAACATTTTCTTGTGGTATTAATCCGAGCTGCTTGCAAATGCAAAATTGAAAAGTTTTGTCAAGAAACAAATAAAAGCGTTCAGAAGGAAAGACTGCGAATATTGCACCAATAACGGATACCTGTGTTGTGAATACCTATTGTATTTATTAAATAAGATTCATATACATATATCCCTATTATTTATTATTCAACTTTATTTTCAACTTTTGTAAATTAATTTTTTGTTGTAAGAATATACTGTTAAGATAGATGTTAGTGTAAGAAATATAATTCATAAATATAAATTTATTTAACATATTAGAAAAATTATTTTGTACATATTAATATAAATCATAATTAAGAATGATAAATATTATTATTATGCATTTTTATTTCAGAGACAGGCGCAGATATTATATTTTTGCCGAATAGAAAAACAACAATGTACAATAATAAAGCCTTTTATGTGATTTATTTACATAAACTAATACATATAAAAATGCATTCAGTCACTTAGTCTCTTGCAGCCAAATTAAGTAAACATTTCTCTTCTTGAATTTGTGTCCAAAATTACTAACAACTTCCATCAGTAAATATAATATGAACATGTTTAGCAACATTATTTCAAGCAATATTGCCCTGAGCAACATTGTTGGTGAATATCAGACGGCCATCAGCTCGTTTTATATCAAAGCTTTTAGAACAATTTCTAACAAGGGCATTTCATATCTATATTCTACATTGTCTTTGGAAGCAATGAGGAAAAAACCGAAGCTTTCGCAAATAACCTGACAAAAATATTTCAGCCTAATGATGTACAGTGTGATGAATTACTGACTGTTAATGCAATTCAATGCAACAATAAATTTAAAATATATTCCTAGCCTATGGAAAATCGCAGAAGTAAAAATGATTCTAAAAGCAGGCAAGCCGCTAGAATGCATATCGTCATATAGACCAATTTCAATTTTACCAACTATTTCGAAGCTCTTTGAAAAGCTATTCTACAAGAGACTAATGCCTATAATAGAATCCGAAAAGCTAATACCAAACCATCAATTTGGTTTTCGTGGTAAGCATTCAACTATAGATCAAGTACACCGCATTGTCGATGAAATTGAAAGGGCTATTGAAGGTAAAAAAGTGTGTTCTGTTGTATTCTTCGATGTCGCACAGGCCTTCGACAAAGTTAGGCACAAAGGTCTTTTGAATAAACTAGAAACATGTTTGCCGTCGTCATATTTTGCGATTTTGAAGTCTTACATTACCTCGAGGTTCTTTTATGTAAAACACGAAAATTGTTATTCAGATCTTTCTGCGATAAAAGCTAGTGTACCTCAGGGCAGTGTACTCGGTCCACTACTGTACCTGCTTTACACAATGGACTTGCCAACACCACCTGAAAATAAAATTGCAACATTTGCAGATGATACTGCTATTTTGGCGATTGCTGACTCCGTTGAAGAATCAATAGCCAAATTACAAACAGCTACAAATTCGTTAGACAATTGGACAAAAAGATGGCGTATCAAACTGAATTCTGCTAAATCTGTTCATGTGGATTTTACAAATAAAAAAATACAGTATCTTCCTATTTCGATTCAAGGTACTCAAATACCATATGCCAATACTGCAAAATATCTTGGTATAACGTTGGACGCAAAACTTCGGTGGAAAGAACACATAAAAAAGAAACGGGACGAGCTTGACATGAAGTTGCGAAAAATGGAATGGCTGATTGGCCGCAAATCCACAGTATCTATGCAAAACAAGATTCTGCTATATAATCAAATTTTAAAACCTGTATGGTCGTATGGCGCTGAACTATGGGGGAGCGCTAGCCAAAGTAACGTCGAAATACGTTTCGAGAACAAGGTTCTACGGAACATTTTAAAAGCGCCATGGTACATTAGGAACAGCGATATACATCGCGATCTAAAATTGTCCACAGTCGCTGAAGAAATAAAACAGAAAGCAACAAGACACAAACTGAGGTTGCAGCAACATGTCAACATAGAAGCTGTTAACATCATAACTTCGTATGGACAACAGAGACGATTAAAACGGCGAAATGTCGCTGATATGGCATTGAATTAGAATGTAAAGTAATTTGTGTAGAAAATAAATTGCTTATTTATGTATGTATAGTATTTATCAGATTCAAGCTACTCGTTATTTACAATATAAATAGTTGTAGCAATACAAAAAAAAAAAAAAACAAAAAAAAAAAAATAAAAAATCTAATCCTATAAAGTGACTTGTGTTTTCGAGCATAACCTGTAGCTACCTGGTGACGCGGCTGAAAATTATTATAGTTCATCATATTCATGCCACGTTTAAAATATTATACTGTGTTTTGAAATTATATAGCTCCAGCTGAAAATTATTATAATGCATCGAGTCCATGATACGTTGGAAATATAATACTGTGTTTTAAAATTATATAGTTTCGGCTGAAAATGTTTATAGTGCATCGAATCGATGCCACTTTGAAAATATTATACTGTGCTTTGAAATTATATAGCTCCCACTGAAAATGATTATAGTGCATCGATTCCATGCCACGTTGAAAATATTATACTGTGTTTTGAGACTATGTGGCTCCGGCTGAAAATTATTATAGTTCATCATATTCATGCCACGTTTAAAATATTATACTGTGTTTTGAAATTATATAGCTCCAGCTGAAAATTATTATAATGCATCGAGTCCATGATACGTTGGAAATATAATACTGTGTTTTAAAATTATATAGTTTCGGCTGAAAATGTTTATAGTGCATCGAATCGATGCCACTTTGAAAATATTATACTGTGCTTTGAAATTATATAGCTCCCACTGAAAATGATTATAGTGCATCGATTCCATGCCACGTTGAAAATATTATACTGTGTTTTGAGACTATGTGGCTCCGGCTGAAAATTATTATAGTTCATCATATTCATGCCACGTTTAAAATATTATACTGTGTTTTGAAAGTATATAGCTCCGGCTGAAAATTATTATAACGCATCGAATCCATGATACGTTGGAAATATAATACTGTGCTTTGAAATTATATAGATCCGCCTGAAAATGATTACAGTGCATCGATATCACGCCACTTTAAAAATATAATACTGTGCTTTGAAATTATACAGCTTCGCATCCATGCCACGTTGAAAATATTATACTGTGTTTGAAGTTATATAGCTCCGGTTTAAAATTATTATACTGCATCGATTCCATGCCACGTTGAAAATATAATACTGTGCTTTGAAATTATATAGCTCTGGTTAAAAATTATTATAGTTCATCATATTCATGCCAGGTTGAAAATATAATACTGTGTTTTGAAATTATATAGCTCCAGCTGAAAATTATTATAATGCATCGAATCCATGATACGTTGGAAATATAATACTGTGTTTTAAAATTATATTGTTTCGGCTGAAAATGGTTATAGTGTATCGAATCCACGCCACTTTGAAAATATAATACTGAACTTTGGAATTATATAGCTCCAGTTAAAAATTGTTAAAGTGCACCAAATCCATGCCACGTTGAAAATATTATACTGTGCTTTGAAATTATATAGCTCCGGCTGAAAATGATTATAGTGCATCGAATCGATGCCACGTGTAAAATATAATACTGTGTTTTGGAATTATATAGCTCCGGCTGAAAATTAGTAGAGTGCATCGAATCCACGCAATTTTGAAAATATCAAACTGTGTTTTGAAATAATATAGCTCCGGCTGAAAATTATTATAATGCATCGAATCCATGCCACGTTAAAAATATAATATTGTGTTTTGAAATTATATAGCTCCGGTTGAAAACTATTATAATGCATCGAATCCATGCCACGTTGAAAATATTATACTGTGTTTTGAGACTATGTGGCTCCGGCTGAAAATTATTATAGTTCATCATATTCATGCCACGTTTAAAATATTATACTGTGTTTTGAAGTTATATAGCTCCGGCTGAAAATTATTATAGTTCATCATATTCATGCCACGTTGAAAATATAATACTGTGCTGTGAAATTATATAGCTCCGGTTAAAAATTATTAAAGTGCATCGAATCGATGACACGTTGAAAATATAATACTGTGTTTTGAAATTATATAGCTCCGGCTGAAAACTATTATAATGCATCGAATCCATGCCACGTTGAAAATATTATACTGTGTTTTGAGACTATGTAGCTCCGGCTCAAATTTATTATAGTTCATCATATTCATGCCACGTTGAAAATATAATTCTGTATTTTGAAAGTATATAGCTCCACCTGAAAATTATTATAACGCATCGAATTCATGATACGTTGGATATATAATACTGTGCTTTGAAGTTATATAGCTCCGGTTAAAAATGATTAATATTCATCATATTCATGCCACGTTGAAAATATAATACTGTGTTTTGAAATTATATAGCTCCGGCTGAAAGTGATTATAGTGCATCGATTTCACGCCATTTTGAAAATATAATACTCTGCTTTGAAATTATATAGCTCCGGTTAAAAATTATTATAGTGCATCGAATCGATGCCACGTTAAAAATATAATACTGTGTTTTGAAATATATAGCTCCAGCTGAAAATTATTATAATGCATCGAATCCATGCCACGTTGAAAATATTATACTGTGCTTTGAAATTATATAGCTCCGGCTGAAAATTATTATAATGCATCGAATCCATGCCACGTTGAAAATATAATACTGTGTTTTGAAATTATATAACTCCGGATGAAAATGATTATAGTGCATCGATTTCACGCCATTTTGAAAATATAATACTGTGCTTTGAAATTATATAGCTCCGGTAAAAAATTATTATAGGGCATCGAATCGATGCCACGTTGAAAATATAATACTGTGTTTTGAAATATATAGCTCCAGCTGAAAACTATTATAATGCATCGAATCCATGCCACGTTGAAAATATTATACTGTGCTTTGAAATTATATAGCTCCGGCTGAAAATTATTATAGTGCATCGAATCGATGCCACGTTGAAAATATAATACTGTGTTTTGAAATTATATAACTCCGGCTGAAAATTATTATAATGCATCGAATCCATGCCACGTTAAAAATATTATACCGTGTTTTGAGACTATGTAGCTCCGGCTGAAAATTATTATAGTTCATCATATTCATGCCAGGTTGAAAATATAATACTGTGTTTTGAAATTATATAGCTCCGGCTGAAAATTATTATAATGCATCGAATCCATGATACGTTGGAAATATAATACTGTGCTTTGAAATTATATAGCTCCGGTTAAAAATTATTAATATTCTTCATATTCATGCCACGTTGAAAATATAATACTGTGCTTTGAAATTATATAGCTCCGGCTGAAAGTGATTATAGTGCATCGATTTCACGCCACTTTAAAAATATAATACTGTGCTTTGAAATTATATAGCTCCGGTTAAAAATTATTATAGGGCATCGAATCGATGCCACGTTGAAAGTATAATACTGTGTTTTGAAATTATATAGCTCTGGTTAAAAATTATTATAGTTCATCATATTCATGCCAGGTTGAAAATATAATACTGTGTTTTGAAATTATATAGCTCCAGCTGAAAATATTATAATGCATCGAATCCACGCTACGTTGAAAATATTTTACTGTGCTTTGAAATTATATAGCTCCGGCTGAAAATTATTAAAGTGCATCGAATCCACGCTACGTTGAAAATATTTTACTGTGCATTGAAATTATACAGCTTAGGTTGAAAATGATTATAGTGCATCGATTTCACGCCACTTTGAAAATATAATACTGTGTTTTGAAATTATATAGCTCCGGCTGAAAATTAATAAAGTGCATCGAATCCACGCCATTTTGAAAATATAATACTGTGCTTTGAAATTATATAACTCCGGCTGAAAATTAGTAGAGTGCATCGAATACACGCTACCTTGAAAAAATTATACTGTGCTTTGAAATAATGTAGCTCCGGTTAAAAATTATTATAGGGCATCGAATCGATGCGATGTTAAAAATATAATACTGTGTTTTGAAATTATATAGTTCCGGCTGTGTTTTGAGACTATGTAGCTCCGGCTGAAAATTATTATAGTTCATCATATTCATGCCACGTTTAATAATAATTCAAAATTATTTTGAATTAAAAATACACATTCTACACTGCACTGTATTATCGACTTTAAATTGGGCCTAAAAGTAAATTACAATTATGGCACCTTCACCTGGAAAAAGCAAACAAAACAAAGCATCAGCTAAGGAAGCTAAAGAAAATAAAATTACTAACCAAGCAACATTTGCATTTATGCGTGACTCTTTATTAGGAAGACAGAGATCGAACTCAGCTTGCGAAAGTTCAAAACTCGGTGATTCTACTCCAACCTTTAATAAGATAAGCGAGCTAGAAATAAAAGATCTTCAACAAAAAGTAATTGATTTGCAAGTATTATGCCAACAACTTAAAAAAGAAAATGAACGTCTTAAAACGGAAAATGCCAATTTGAAAACAGAGAAAGATTCAAATTCATTACCAACTAGTTGTTCGGTGGAGAAATCCCAAGAATATGTAACAGATGAAGAGGAGCTAGCAAAAGAGACGGATTGGATATTAAAGAAATCTAGACCCAATAAAAAACGTAGAGCAGAATCCTCACCTGAGATAATCACTCAAGCCAAAAATGTTGAAAAAACTGAACCCAATAAAAGAAGTGAGCTACGCCCGCCTCCAATAGTGATTTCAAATGTTAATCAATATCAAGAACTGCAAAGTACTATTGAAAAAAATGTCAAAAACAAATTTTCAATACGATTACTTGGAAATGGTACTCAAAAAATCAATGTTTTTGATGGAGATGATTACAGATCTGTCACTAAAAGTCTCTCAAATTCAAACTTCAACTGGTTTTCGTACGAAAATAAGCAAATACGACCCATCAGAGTCATTGTAAAAAATTTGCATCATTCATGTGAAGAAGAAAGTATTGTTAGCGATTTGCAACAACAGGGCTTCAAAGCATTGAGTGCTAAAAATAAACTTAAACAAAAAACAAAAGAACCATTAGACATATTTCTTCTAACGTTTGAACATAATGAAGACATCAATAAAATATTCGGAATAAAACATATTCTGCACTCAATAGTCAAAATCGAAGCTGTCAAGTCTCCCAAACTTATACCACAGTGTAAAAGCTGCCAGGGATTTGGCCACACTAAGAATTATTGTAACAGGATACCGAGATGTGTTAAATGCACAGGCAATCACCTAACTATTAATTGCATAAAAGATGCTAACGAACAACCAAAGTGTTGCAACTGTGGTGAAAACCATCCTGCGAACTACAGAGGGTGTGTTGTAGCTATTGAACTACAAAAAATTAGAGATAAACGAATAAGTAATCAGGAACAGAATAAAGAACTGCTTAGCAAACCAAAACCACTTTCCACACATACTACAAATAAAAAGCAAAATGTATCTTATGCACAAGCAGTTAAGAGTAATGGTAAAGTTAGCTATGCGAGCAATATGGAGCCAATAGCCACTTCTAGTACGAATAAACAAAATGAAGATGTACTCACACAAATCCTGTATAAACTTCAAAAGCAGGAGGTAGTAGCTAACGCAATACAAGTCCGACTAACTAAGCTAGAACAAAAACTCAACGAAAATTCAAAAAATAAAAAATGAAAAATTGCTTAAGAATTATGACATGGAATGCGAACGGTCTGTTAAAACACCAAGAAGAATTAGAAATATTACTTAAAATGGAACAAATCGATGTTTGCCTTGTGTCCGAAACACATTTTACTATACACTCTTTTATAGCATTCAAGAATTATTTTATATATCACACTATACATCCAGATAACTGTGCGAGAGGAGGAAGTGCTGTAATTATTCGAAAAAGCATAGATCATTATGAAGAAAACAAATGTAGTACTCAAATGTTTCAAACAACAACTGTCACTGTAAAAACAAATAATCAGCCTTTGTCAATAACTGCTATTTACAGTCCCCCAAGGCATACCATTACAGCAGAGGAATATAAACAGCTAATAGGAAGACACAAATTCAAGTTTATTGTAGGTGGAGATTTCAATGCAAAACACACTCATTGGGGCTCACGGATCACAACAACAAAGGGAAGAGAACTGTATAAGGCTGCAATAGAAACCGGATGCGAATTCATTTCAGCAGGAAAACCAACTTACTGGCCGACCGATCCAAATAAATTGCCTGATCTTATAGATTTCTTTCTCACTAAAAAAATATCATCAAATTACATGGAAATCAAACAAGGTTTAGATCTGCACTCCGACCATTCGCCAATATATTTAACTTTAAGTGATACAATCATAACGAAAAATCAAGGTCCATACCTAACTAATAAATCTACAGATTGGAGCCTTTTTAAAGTGTTACTTGAAGACAGTGTAAACCTCTCAACTCCACTGAACACTTGTGATGAACTTGAAAGAGACTATGATCAATTCATTAAGCAAATTTAAAGAGCGGCTTGGAGCAGTACTCCTGAATATAAAAGGAAAACTGTAGGGGAGAACTATCCAAGGAAAATTATGAGTCTAATAAAAGAAAAAAGGAAACTAAGGAAAAGATGGCATCAAACTCGATCTCCTTTAGATAAGAGCAGGCTTAATGAAGCTACTAAACTTTTAAAAGCTGAGATTCGTCTCATCAAAAATGAGTCAGTTAAAAATTATATTTCATCACTTGGAGCTGACAAAAAATCAGAATACTCATTGTGGAAATCGACAAAATACTTAAAGAAACCCATTACCTACACACCAACATTTAAAG
Source organism: Teleopsis dalmanni (assembly GCF_002237135.1). Lineage (NCBI taxonomy): Eukaryota > Metazoa > Arthropoda > Insecta > Diptera > Diopsidae > Teleopsis > Teleopsis dalmanni. The sequence continues at coordinate 139,384,311 of NC_051846.1, read as the reverse complement.
ACAGCAATGGTAAATGGGCTAGAAGCAACAAAGACAATGTATAAGTAGATATGAAATCGCCTATAGCAAAAATGTACTCATTTTTCCAAGCTCTATAATTGAACTTTTGTTCAGCAACCAAAAAATTGGTAAAGCTTTTGATACATGTTGAAAAGATCAAAGCAGTTTTGTTGAATTGTTTAACTTGATATTTTTAGCAACATTCTGTTACAAACGTATGTTGATAATGATTTGGTACTATATGCAAAAACAAATTACCTTGTATGAATATTGTTGTTGTTAATATCGTTTATTTTCTTCTTTTGTTTTCAATATGCGTATAGAGACAAGAGTTTTGCTTCATTTTAATAAAAAAAAAATGCAATTGCTTGGAGCCGAATATTGATATGAAATGAAATAATAAACATGCATCAAAATAAGCAATACTGTTTTTTTTTTTGTTATTAATGCATTGAATCAAAATTATAGTTGTAGACCAAAAAAATTCTTATGCATGATTTTGTCATTCTCCTAATATTATATACAATGAATGATATATTACATATGTATTATATTGCGTATTGTTTTTGACAAATGTGTATTGTTACCTGGATTTAATTATCTATGATATTTTCGCGGAGTATATCGCATAAGTGTACTCATTTAGAATAATAACTTCCATAAGAGTAGTTTTTTTTAAGGTTTAATTTTTAACATTTTTCAATTTGTGTTATTTCAATATATAAACTTATTGTTAGAAATGTCACCTTACAAGCGTATTTGCTGTATAACTTCTTGTAGAAATAGAACACAGAAACAAGGCACAAAAAAGTATGAACAGTGGATAAGTGCATGTCATTGGTCATATGATCATATTATGTCTCTAAAAAAACCATTAATATGTGAACTGCATTTTCAAAAAGAAGTAATTGGAAAAGAAAAACTTTTTTGTCATGC
>NC_051846.1:139375637-139383275 GCF_002237135.1 Teleopsis dalmanni | reverse complement strand
TATGACCTAAAAAATGAAGCGAGATCTGTCAGACCAGTTCGTTTACGGCAGCTGTTGAAACCAGTTCACCTCAGTAGTGCGTTGCGAAAAAAACAATGGAAAAAAATATTGAACAAAGAGTTTGCATCAAATTTTGTTTTTCGAACGAAATTTCGTGTGCAGAATCGTTGCGAATGCTACAAAAGGCTTATGGGGAATCAGTTTTATCGAAAACTCAAGTTTATGAGTGGTACAAAGCCTTTCAGGACTGTCGTACGACCGTCGAAGACATGCCGCGTTCTGGACGACCTTCGACCTCTACCACCGACGAAAACATTGAAAAGGCAAAGGAAATCGTGTTCAAAAATCCTCATGTGAGTGTTAGAGAGATAGCACGAGAGCTAGGCATCGGTCGTGAGATGGCTCGTTTGATTTTGGTGGACAATTTGTGTATGCGACGTGTCAACGCCCGGCTTGTTCCGATTCACCTCAATTTGTTCAACATTATCAACGATTTTAAGGCCAAACATTCAATAAATACCATCGAACAGCCACCGTATTCACCTGATCTTGCACCGTGTGACTTTTTCCTGTTTCCCAACCTCAAATTACCACTCAGAGGAACGCGTTTTGAATCCATAGAAGACGTAAAACAGAATTCGCAGAGGGAACTCAAAGCCATACCGGAAAGCGCCTATAAAAATGTTTGATGATTGGAAGAAAGTTAGGATTTGATAGTATCGCTTTCTACTGAGAGTATTTTCATGGAAGGCAGATAAAACTAATATTGATGAAGATTAAGAATTTTGCGTTTTATTTATTTATGACCGGAAACTTTTCGGTCACAATGTATATTAATACTACATTCAAATATTTAAGTGTGAATTATATACAGCTTAAACTTTGCTGTATAAAGTAATAAAGTTCCCCTCTAAAATTTATGTGATCCAACCTGAGTACATTATTCGAATCTCGCTATAATTACTTGCTCCATATACAGATCTGCATATTTATACTTTAATTGTTTCAATTACTTTCAGACCATAAGGCATCTCTCAAGTAAGTAAATTGTTCAATTTTTTGTGCCACAAAAATAAACAAAATAAAGAAAAGTTTTGCCATAATTGTGCACAACGCACAAATTTAAGTAAATACTTTAATGGCAAATATTTATTTTGAAACGTTGTGCTTTCAGTACTTTAATACGCATGATTTCTAATTTAAATATATGCAAATAATCAGGTCATTTGAAATACAACAAGAGATTAAAATAAATATTAATTATATTATTAGTTAGAAAGTAAATTTAAGCAAAAACGAAATTTTAATACATAATTTTCTGCTTAATTAAATTAACAGGAAAAATCTAAATAGAGATAATTAAAAATTAATGTCTGATCGTTTAAATGCTTTAAAATTTCGCTTTATGTGTTATGCAATTTTAGATAAGAAATCCTGTATTTGTGATATATTTAATTAAAAGATTGAAATTTTGAAATTTATTCTCTCACATAGCACACATTTCAAAATTTTCCTTTTGTTTATGGATTAACCTAACATCACTGTTATCTTTGCTTGTGTAAGAGATTAATAGCTTGTTTGGAAATTTTAATATTAATTTTTTGTGGAAAAGTTTAATGTAGGCACCAGCAATTCAACCCATTTCTACGACAGAAGGATCACTAGGTGAGGCAAATATTACCTCGCAATTGGAATCGGTAGAGAGACTTGTTAAAGGAGATGTTAATTGTAAACCTCTCCAAAAACTGTTTTTAGTTAAAAACATTATTTTTTTTTTAGTTATTATAATTAAGCTTTTATAGTTAACGCACAGAATGAAAACTATCACCTTGTTTTGCAATTTATTTATCGAAAAGACAACATCATAAAATCCGCGTCTACCATAAGTTTCTGAACAAATTTAATGAAATTTTGCATAACTGGATTCTACGAACCCAGACATATTTTAAATCGAAGAATGTATATATTGTATTAATGTGGCTTAATGGACTTAAAACATTACTTCTTATTTGAAGGGAATCGAAACCAAAGTAAGTTTTTTATAGTTTTTAATTATTAAAATTTAATAAAACAAACAATTTAAAGAAAAACTCTTATTTTTAATAATTTTACAATTATTTTATAACGAAACTTGCGAAACTGCACAGTTTCACTTTCACAATTATTCGTCTCATTCGAGTGACCACCAGTACTATTAACGCTGTTCACAACTTTTCTGTTTTTTTTGTGTTTTTTGTTTGTTTGGAATATGCATAATAATTATTAACAATTGCATTAAAGTAGAAAACACAACAACAAACAATATTAGAGAACCAAGGCAAGTCGTTGCCTTGTACCACAATATAAGTGAATTACTTAAGACCTACACTTAGATTGGAAAATGTAAGTACTTCTGAGTAGTTAATTTCTTGAATCTTTTAATATTTCATTATTATATTAATTTACGTGAAATTTGTGTTTTTATATAAAAGTGGTCTATTTTTAAAGACATGCTTTTTGGTAAAACTTGCTGTAAAACTAAACAAAATTATTTATGTGGCACAGCTTTGTCAACAAAATGTTTACAACAATCCAACAACAACATAATTACAACAAAATTATGTAACTGAAGTAACAATTAAGTACAAAGCATAACAACGACGAGATTCCAGAGAAATAAAAATGCTACCAAATAATATACAGAGCATGAATAAAGACATTACTACAGTACAAGTCGAGCCCCAAATCCCCATGAAAAACAAAGCAATTTTATATTGTTTATTATATGTATTGAAGCTTGTAATAAAAAAGAAAAAATACTTTAATAACTTCACAAAAGAGTGAACCCAAGTAATCATTGAATGCGACTAATTTACCGAGAACTGTTGCTTTTTGCTGAGAATTTTCGAATTTGTGATTTGCGAATTAATGAATAAGAACATTTGTATTAAAATCACATTTTTCTATTTATTTAACAATTTTATTAGATTAGCTGAGACTTTAAAAAAAATGTAATAAAATATTAAAAACTGTTATTCACTTAAGATTTAAATAAAATAATGTTTATTGGAAGTGTTTTAATTATTGATATGTGAAGCTTTTGTAAATGGATCACCCTTTATTAGATAATTTCCACTAAGGTATACCTGATAACCGCTACTTCATTGCCAATAAAAAGAATTAGAAATCATATTATCATAAGTAAAGATATTGGGAACACGATTAAATACTGAACAAAGTAAAAAAATTTAACAAAAAAATTCAAGTTAATAACTCAACTTAATCACTTAGGTTAGATAGATGTATTTATTACTTCATGGACTTCTTTAAGAAAAACACTTTTAATATTACATTAATTCAATGTTGTATAACAATTCAGCTGCAATATAGAAACAATGCCAATGACCGAATAAACTAAAAGCTGAGCTTAAAAGCCCGAAGTTTTAAATCCCAAGTGAGGTGAATTTATATATAGCGTTTTTTAATTCTTAAAATTAAATTATAAGATATAAGAAACACATGTAATATAAGAAATAAGTAATGAAATACAAACGCAGGCAACCGCTAAACACCACTAATTCTATAATTTGAAATTCAACTTAGTAAAGTTAAGTTTAAACAATCTGTAGAAAAGTATTTATACTTCAGGCTGTTATCAAGCCTTATCCTAACATCGTAAATAATGTTATTGATTTTAAAGTAACTTCATGAAATTTATTAATGATTCAATTTAAAATAACAACACTGTTTCAGTTTAAAGAAAATAATAATCCAATCCTCATAGAAGAATTCTTAGACTTAGAATTCTTCACATTTGTGTTTTATGAACTTCGTTTTTATACAAAAAATTTACAAATCGTTTACAATTAATAAAAGGGGTTTATATTATTTTGTTTTATTTTATTTAACTTAAACATTTTTCATTAATTATAAAGAATAAATAAATAAACTAACAACTACTTCAATTTCCAAATTGTTTTGAGTTTTTAACACATCTATTTTCACTATCAAAATTATAAAAGAATGACAATATAACTGATATTGAATCATGAAACAAAATAAATCAATAAAATTAATTGCTATTTTAAGTTTTTATATAGAAAACATTAATATGTGAACAAAAATATGGTTTCTCTAACAAATTCTGAAGAACTACTGCTGAAGAAAAGCAGCTGTAGACCATTGTAAAGTAGTGTACATATCATAGGCGTTCAATCTAGTGACACGTCTACTTTTATAAAACCTAATGGACAAAAAAACAGGAGTTATTAAATGAAATAAGGCAATAAAGTTTAACTGAATGTCTTTTTAACTCCGGGTGTACCCTAGACCATTGTAAAGTAGTGTACATAGCATAGGCATGCAATCTAGTGGCACGTCTACTTTTATAAAACCTAATGGGCAAAAAAATAGGATAAAAAATAGATAAAAAAAATAAAAAAATAGGATAAAATAACGCAATGGAGTCAGTTTTAATATCGTTTGTATTTAAAGTATTAATAAAAAATATTTTTTTTTTATTTCAATTTAGTGGATAGAATAACATATAATACGCATTTACTTTCTTCAAAGACAACCCTTTAAAAATATAAAACATAAACTATAACTATAATGTTTACATTTTTTAATAAAACAAACTTACTAATTATAAAAAATAGCAGAAGTCCACACAGCAGTAGTAATAAAATTAGGTAGGATAATAACATGGAAAGCTAAGTTAATCCCAGTGGACTTTTCACGCATGCATTCCAACTCTGTTATCTGGTAAAACTATAATTCTTTAAAGGTAAGTAGTCCAGAGATAATGTGATATTTAGTGCAATTAGTGATTTTAAAGAAAAACAAAACATCCGCCAATCCTAGAATAAAACTCTATAAACATTTTTTTATTCTTTCAAGACATTTCTTTTTTCATTACTGATCAATAAATAATTTTTAACATTTTATACGAATTTATTTCTGAGAATAAATAAGTGACTTTTAATAAATTTGCTTTCCAAAAGTAAAGTAATTCCATCTATATTTTATTATATTATTATTTATTATAATAACAATTTAACAAACTTTCGGTTTTGTTTACTCAAACCATTTTGCAATATGAATTAATGAGCTTTTACTTTCAAATTTCGTCGATAAGAAATTATTAAACAAGTTTTATTAAAACCATTATCAGTTAATCGATAAATTATTGCAAAATAATGTTATCAGCGGGATGAGAAGAATTGAACATGTCACTTACACCAGCGCCAGTACATTTAATATGAATTGTTATCAACATTGGTAGCATATGACATCATTAGGTGCTATTGATAAGCGGCATAGGAAGGCATTGAGGAGAATTTTGAGAATGAGTATGACATAAGAAGAGTACACACGAACACAACCTTTCTGTGCTTAAAAGATTTTAAACTAAAGTGAATAATTAAATATTAAACAAGTTAGATTATAAGTTAACGTCATTATCATTCAGTGTCTGACAAGGGGGAACCAGAATTTTACTCTAGAAATGAACTGCTAAAGTTAGAAAAGTTAAGTGCAGCAAAGTAACATCAACTTACACTTTTGTACACATCTGAGCCGCTGTTGTTTACATTTCAAAAATTTTAAAAGGTGCTCCTGATACCCATAACGTAATTTTGAGATACATAACGAAGTGCATAGTAACAGTTGGAAACTCTTAAAATCTACACTTTCCACTACTCCAGGGCAACATTTTAAACCATGTAGAAGTACTGTTTCATGTTTTAGTCTTGTTTGTGATGCTCAATATGAGAAGACAACGGACAAAAAACAAAAATGTTAAGAAGAGCGCAGAAGAGTATTGGTTGAACAAACAGAAACAGCCAACAAAAAATGTGCCTGACAGCGGCAAGACAGTCTCATACCCATGCATTAATACTGGTTGGCATACCAACTGCTGGAACCATACACATGTTTATATCGTTTAACTCCAGGTACGAATACAAAATCACAACCTTAAAAAAGGCAAACAAGAATAACAAAAACAAACGACCGGAAATGCATAGAGATAATAACGAATGCGCCACTCTTCATGCATTTTGCATTTTGCACCTGGCCAACTGGCATTGTCCTTTGCATATGCAAAAGCGTAATACGGCTCTTCAATATGCAAACGTGCATACTCCAAATGTAAGGGTGCCAGTGGATGTAAGAGGCTTTGGCTTTGGCCTTGGCAGGAACGGAATGCATACAAGAAGTAACAAAGCATCTCCACTCAATGGAAAAACAAAAGCCATTTAAAACGTATCTCATGCACGTTAAGTAGCAAAAGTGCTGCTGATTAAATGCACTACAGATGCTTTTTACACGTAATTTTTGCGTAATATATTTATACAAAAATTAAACAAAATTGACAACTGATGAACGAGAACTTAATGATGTTCTGAACACAAAACAAAAAGAGTAATTATTGGGATCGAGATAAGATGCAATTAATAAATGGCAATATTCAAAATATAATATATATAGCCTTAAAACGAAGAAAAAAGAATAAAATCTCGTTCATAAAGTTACATTCAGATTCTCAAACAGTTTAATTAATAAGTTACATTGAAAATAAATCCAATTCGAAAACTATATATGGTAGTAATATTGCCGAAAATCGTATCTATGTTGAGTATTTAATGGATACTTGACTTTATGTCAATCTAATATTTATTTACTGGACATATCATATCCTACAAAATATCACACTTGTGGTACACATTTTTGAAATAGAGTTTTACAAGGACCAGACACATTTAATTATTTATAAGCCCATTTTGCAAATTTTCGAAATGATTTATGCATTTATTTCTTCCTTATACATTTAAGTCAGCACAAATTATTAATTTATCATTCAACACGCTCAGCACCACGGACTGGAGGACCATCTCAAACCTATCATGCGGGAAATATCTTATTTAAAAAAAATGTTTCGAAATATTACAGAGGGATTTCTACTTGCACCGCAAATGCATAACGGATTAGATGACTACTGATTAAGCGATTGTTAGTGAGAAGCGACGATTTTTTTGGAGTTTCAATGAGGTTATTTACACAAAAATTTTTTAATTATTGATGTATTAATTCTGAATGACTAATCTCTGAAATATAAAGCATAACAGTGCAATTAAGAGATGTGTTTTTTTAATGTTTTTTTTTTGTTTTTTTTTTTGGTTAAAGAGAAGTGTCCTAATCACCATCTTAGGATTCAATTATTTTTATAAATAACTTTACAACATAGATAATCATAAGAAGATAATGCAAAACGAACTAGATGTTGTAAAACTAAATGTCATTATTAGCATATATAATTACCACAATAATATAGTCTGCATAACAAAAAAGATAAATGGAGATTTTTTAGACGATTAAAAATAGCTTATAACTAATATAAAGCTAAAGTCATCAAACATTTATTGTTGTTCTAGCCAAAAATCAAATGGAAGTCTGTACATAAAAAATTGATCAGACAAGTAATATTAATATGTTAAATAATATTTAAGAAATACTTAAGCAAGTTAAGATCGTTTTAAAAAACCTACCAAATGGACTTTGCAAAACAGACAGAATTAATCAAAATTCTTTGTACTTTAAACATCCATAAAAAAACAGATATCATACACAAGGCTTTGAGGTATAATTTAATTAATTTAA
>NC_051846.1:139363397-139375537 GCF_002237135.1 Teleopsis dalmanni | reverse complement strand
ACATGGAAAGCTAAGTTAATCCCAGTGGACTTTTCACGCATGCATTCCAACTCTGTTATCTGGTAAAACTATAATTCTTTAAAGGTAAGTAGTCCAGAGATAATGTGATATTTAGTGCAATTAGTGATTTTAAAGAAAAACAAAACATCCGCCAATCCTAGAATAAAACTCTATAAACATTTTTTATTCTTTCAAGACATTTCTCTTTTCATTACTGATCAATAAATAATTTTTAACATTTTATACAAATTTATTTCTGAGAATAAATAAGTGACTTTTAATAAATTTGCATTCCAAAAGTAAAGTAATTCCACCTATATTTTATTATATTATTATATATTATAATAATAATTTAACAGACTTTCGGTTTTGTTTACTCAAACCATTTTGCAACATGAATTAATGAGCTTTTACTTTCAAATTTCGTCGATAAGAAATTATTAAACAAGTTTTATTAAAACCATTATCAGTTAATCGATAAATTATTGAAAAATAATGTTATCAGCAGGATGAGAAGAATTGAACATGTCACTTACACCAGCGCCAGTACATTTAATATGAATTGTTATCAACATTGGTAGCATATGACATCATTAGGTGCTAATGATAAGCGGCATAGGAAGGCATTGAGGAGAATTTTGAGAATGAGTCTGACATAAGAAGAGTACACACGAACACAACCTTTCTGTGCTTAAAAGATTTTAAACTAAAGTGAATAATTAAATATTAAACAAGTTAGATTATAAGTTAACGTCATTATCATTCAGTGTCTGACAAGGGGGAACCAGAATTTTACTCTAGAAATGAACTGCTAAAGTTAGAAAAGTTAAGTGCAGCAAAGTAACATCAACTTACACTTTTGTACACATCTGAGCCGCTGTTGTTTACATTTCAAAAATTTTAAAAGGTGCTCCTGATACCCATAACGTAATTTTGAGATACATAACGAAGTGCATAGTAACAGTTGGAAACTCTTAAAATCTACACTTTCCACTACTCCAGGGCAACATTTTAAACCATGTAGAAGTACTGTTTCATGTTTTAGTCTTGTTTGTGATGCTCAATATGAGAAGACAACGGACAAAAAACAAAAATGTTAAGAAGAGCGCAGAAGAGTATTGGTTGAACAAACAGAAACAGCCAACAAAAAATGTGCCTGACAGCGGCAAGACAGTCTCATACCCATGCATTAATACTGGTTGGCATACCAACTGCTGGAACCATACACATGTTTATATCGTTTAACTCCAGGTACGAATACAAAATCACAACCTTAAAAAAGGCAAACAAGAATAACAAAAACAAACGACCGGAAATGCATAGAGATAATAACGAATGCGCCACTCTTCATGCATTTTGCATTTTGCACCTGGCCAACTGGCATTGTCCTTTGCATATGCAAAAGCGTAATACGGCTCTTCAATATGCAAACGTGCATACTCCAAATGTAAGGGTGCCAGTGGATGTAAGAGGCTTTGGCTTTGGCCTTGGCAGGAACGGAATGCATACAAGAAGTAACAAAGCATCTCCACTCAATGGAAAAACAAAAGCCATTTAAAACGTATCTCATGCACGTTAAGTAGCAAAAGTGCTGCTGATTAAATGCACCACAGATGCTTTTTACACGTAATTTTTGCGTATTATATTTATACAAAAATTAAACAAAATTGACAACTGATGAACGAGAACTTAATGATGTTCTGAACACAAAACAAAAAGAGTAATTATTGGGATCGAGATGAGATGCAATTAATAAATGGCAATATTCAATATATAATAAATATAGCCTTAAAACGAAGAAAAAAGAATAAAATCTCGTTCATAAAGTTACATTCAGATTCTCATTCAGATTTAATTAATAAGTTACATTGAAAATAAATCCAATTCGAAAAGTATATATGGTAGTAATATTGCCGAAAATTGTATCCATGTTGAGTATTTAATGGATACTTGACTTTATGTCAATCTAATATTTATTTACTGGACATATCATATCCTACAAAATATCACACTTATGGTACACATTTTTGAAATAGAGTTTTACAAGGACCAGACACATTTAATTATTTAAAAGCCCATTTTGCAAATTTTCGAAATGATTTATGCATTTAGTTCTTCCTTATACATTTAAGTCAGCACAAATTATTAATTTATCATTCAACATGCTCAGCACCACGGACTGGATTTATGCTTTATTCTGTTTCTGGCTTGAGGACCATCTCAAACCTATCATGCGGGAAACATCTTATTTAAAAAAAATGTTTCGAAATATTACAGAGGGATTTGTACTTGCACCGCAAATGCATAACGGATTAGATGACTACTGATTTAGCGATTGTTAGTCAGAAGCGACGATTTTTTTGGGATTTCAATGAGGTTATTTACACAAAAATTTTTTAATTATTGATGAATTAATTCTGAATGACTAATCTCTGAAATATAAAGCATAACAGTGCAACTAAGAGATGTGGTTTTTTAATATTTTTTTTTTGGTTAAAGAGAAGTGTCCTAATCACCATCTTAGGATTCAATTATTCTTATAAATAACTTTACAATATAGATAAACATAAGAAGATAATGCAAAACGAACTAGATGTTGTAAAACTAGATGTCATTATTAGTATATATAATTATCACAATAATATAGTCTGCATAACAAGAAAGTTAAATGGATTTTTTAGACGATTAAAAATAACTTATAACTAAAATAAAGCTAAAGTCATCGAACACTTGTTATTGTTCTAGACAAAAATCAAATGGAAAATCAAATATGTTAAATTATATTTAAGAAATACTTAAGCAAGTTAAGATGGTTTTAAAAAACCTACCAAATGGACTTTGCAATACACACAGAACTAATCAAAATACTTTGTACTTTAAACATTCATAAAAAACAGATATCATACACAAGACTTTGAGGTATAATTTAATTAATTTAAAAGTGCTAGAATAATTTATATCTCCTCAGTTGGAATGACTCAAAATCCTATGATTTTGATGACTTTACATTATATCTTAAGTATTGAAAAATGGTTTCTTAAAAGGCTTGACGAATGTTTGTAATTGAAAGTAGCAACTGTTTTCATATCAACACATCAACTTGAAAACAACAGATATCTTCAAAGCATAAGATCCATTAAAGAATAAATGTATATTATTATAAAAAAAGAAAAATGCTTCGATAAAAAAATTTTTAATACGTATATATCTTTATACATATATAGACATGAATAGAGTTGCTACATGGTAGAATAATGAACTCCTACATATGATATCTGATAATATATGATGTTTAAAAAATCTACGTTACCAGTAGTAATAATAATAAATTATTAATAATTAATAAAAAGTAATAATTAAAATTCTTTGCATTGCATAAATTACAAACATGTCTGGATTATGTTAAGAAATAGTTAACGGATTGAGAAATAATGTCAAATATATTCCATTTTAGTCAAACGACCTTGACTAATAGAGTTAATTTATGCACATCTACTAAACATAAGGTCCAAATAATCCCGCAAACAGAGGGGATAAGAATGTCATACACATTTGTTGATTGATTAGCAATAAATCTTGTAAGAACTAAGATTTTTTAATACCAAATGGTTTTTAAATATAATGACTTTAGTAAGTCATTATACAAAGAAAACACTACAATGCTCTTTTAACATCCATTTTTCAAACTGGGGCTTTTTGATAGAAGTATAAGAACATACTGCCAGTGGAAATTTTGACATGTTATTCCGATTAAGTTGAAATAAGACTTAGTCGTCATAAGCCAACTTAAGGCTTCATTATGTTAAAATAAAATCAATTTCAGGAACCGAAATAATGGACTTTGAAACTAACACTGTTTAAACCTATTAATATATTTTTGTTCCAATTTAAATTTTTTGAAGGCAACTTGTTAAATACAGACCATGTTTTTTGAATTTAATGGTTATACTAGATGAGTATTTTATTTACGATAACTTAATAGTCGAAAGTACTAGGCCACATATTTAATGATATATGTTTAAATTAAATTATTTATAGTTATTTATAGTTTTTATGAACTAAAGCTTTTTGATTTCATTTTTTTTCCAGTAATTTTGATTACAATTCATAGGCGTACATGAATAATAAGAGAATATATCTGGTATGTATTTTAAGATTAAAAATAAAACATTGAAAATTATATACATATAGCAGGTTATATAGCAGGTTCTCATTGACTTCATTGAAACAGTTTATTTAATTTAGATCGCTCTTGAAATTTTATTAACCAAACCAAAAGTTTTCGTGCTTTTTAACTTAATTAAGAATAAATCAAGGGAAATTATGCCAAAATTTGCAATTACAACATTGCAAAATATATTTACCAAGAGTGAAATGATCGAAATTTGACAAATTTGACACATGTAATAACATTTTGTTACATGTAATTACAAGTCAAACAAACAAGATGTAAGAGTTTTTTGAAAATGTTTATTTTTTACAAGTAAATATTATGTACAAATTTTTTTGCATTTTTCTGCGTTTTCCATTATTAAATAATTTATTTCTGCTAACAATACAAACTTAATATTATAAGACAACAATTGAAATGTGAACAAACAAAAGCTCTTCAAGAGCTTTCACAGAACTTGCTGACACCTTAAAACACTTTTACATGCATAAATCAACTTACGCCAATAGAAACAACCTAAACTTAATATAATTAACCAAAATTGATTTAGCTGCAGTGGGAACATGGTATAAGTTTGACACCGTATAAAACTGTTTAGTATTCATTATACTTTCATAGGAGTTAAAAGTGCATTTAATTTATAAAAAATTAAAACTAAAATAGATATCAATCTTTAATAAAAACATTTTTTAATATTTTTATAAATTAAAAGCACATATACTATCAATATATGAGGCTTAATTAATACTTAATAATAATAAGTTAGCTTCATATTCTTTATTTTTTTTCGATTTAGTTATTCTTATATAAACGTTTTATCAATTAAAATATAATAAATACTATTTCTTTTTAGAATCAAATTTTTCAGTATATCATAAATCAGTTAATTTACCAGTTTTTTATATTGTTTAACTTTTTTACTATGCAAAACTTAAACTGCAAACGAAAACAATTTCTCTTTCTACAATTTCAATTCTGCCACATTAACGAAGTTAACTGGAACCCTACTTTCTGACATGTAGACACTCTTACCTTCAAACATTTTTATTTAATTATTTGCATGAACTTTTGAATTTTAGTTTTTTCACCTTTTTTCTTGAATAAAATGCAGACATCTGCACTATTCGAGGGCGTGTAAGCGCCGACAAGCACGCATGCAACACTGGTAAAAAATGAAATTTAGTAGGCACTCACTCTAGGGTGAGTGTCGGTTTGTCAATACTTGTGCAAATGTTATGCGTTATGCGTTATGCATTAGTAAATATGTATGTATATGAAACGGATAAAAACAACGTAAAAAAGCAACAGCACACATAACACAACACACCATACACACCATACACACCACCAGCAGCAAGCAAATGTGCATTTGAATGCGGAAAATGGAGGTCAAATACGCTCGCCGACTAATGTCACTTGGGCTTAGGGCTTTGGGCTTTGGGCTTTGTATGAGCTCAGTATTTGACTAAATGCCTTTTGCATAATTAAAAATCATGAAAAAGAAAAACATAAATGAAAATAATAAAATCTACTTCGTCAATTAATCAACTGTAAAATGTAAGTTTTTGTTTCATTTTTCTTGATTTGTTTTTGCATTTTTTATTTTTTTTTTTTTTTTTTTTTCTTGGAATTTTAATTGAAACGGGAAGCCACAAAAGAGTCCAACACAATCGTTAACCCCAAACAGCTAGCATATTTAAGCCATTTTAATTATGGTATGAAAACTTATGAATTTTAAAGAGCCAACCGGTGAAAAATGTAGAAGCCTATTGAATTTCAATTATTTATTATGAAAAATTGAAAACCAATTCTTATTTTCTGAATACAAAGAATATCTGCGGAATACGGCAAGTGGCATGCAAAGTGCGCACAAACCACTTGAGTATTGCAGTGCATGAAGCCCAAAATTAGAATGATGGGTACCGTTTACAGTAGTCGACACTTGGCGACACATCATTTGAAATTTAATCGAGAAGCAGCCCCTCATTACGCCTTTATCTACGCAATGAAGAATTATTCCGATATTGCACAACTCGACCTTAATAACGTGTAATTGCAAATGACCATTGAATGACGAGTCACTTATTCATTAAGTCATTTCGTCTCTCGGTCATTACGTCATTTACGCAATAATCGCATTATCAAACCATTTGCAAAAATAAACAAATAAGTGGATTGTTCACGGAACCGAAAGTACGACGGACAATTAAATTATCTGTTTGTCTGTTTTTTTTTTTTTGCTATTTCAATTGACAATTCAATATTGACCAATTTTTTTTGTTGAATACTTTATAATTATGTTGATATAAAATTATCTAACAGTAAACAGTAACGGGGACGAGGACGAGGACGGGGATGGGGACATAATTGCTTTTGATTAAATATTAAAATTTTTATTTTGATGACACATGTGTGAAAAATGAAGCAATTTCTCTAATAAAAAAATTGAATTATAATTAATTGATAGGTTTAGGTAGCAAAGTAAAGTGAATACAACTGAAAAATTTACAAATAAAAGAAATGGGAGGTTTTAGATTCCACCAAGTACTACATACCTACATATAATATGTACACTTTAAAATAAATTCATATATTACTATATAAAATAAAAACATGCGATGACTTATGTTTAAAATAAAACGAAGTTTACAACAAAGAAACCAAAAATGGATGATTTCTCTCCGATTAACGCCGGAAATTTTTTATTTGTTTGTTTTTATTTTTTTTTAAATATTACATAGAATAATAATCTAGGGATCTAGCCAATGGTTTTTCGCAGTATAAACCACTGAAAGTACACTATGGAACAGACAGTCCTCAACGCAGAGGTAATACAATTCAGAAACAATTAATTTTGATAGAACCAAAATATATTTTTTATTAAAAACGATAATGATATGAATCTTATAAAATTTTAACCAATTAAAAAAAGTTCAATTCGATCAGCGGATACCTAGGCAACCGCTGATTGAATTTTTTTCGCCCCTACAATTAGATTAAGAATGCCTAATCTAAAGCACTTTTGCCACTTACTTTATGATTTAACAGAAGTACTTTTTGTTGTACTTAGTGTATACCTGGAAATAAAATTTTTCTTATGAGTGTGCGAAACCCGCCCATTACCTATTAAGAAACAGTTCTCCAACTTTTATACAGATTTAAACAAATACACTATTTATAATTTTAAATTTCCTTAAATTGATGTTTTCATTACCTATATTTTCATACCTTAATAGTATCACGTACCCGGTAACTCGATAAACAGATAAAATGATACCTATATATATGTTTTTGTAAAAATCTAAAGTTACAGAATTACCAACTAAATTAATTATAGAGGTATCAGATCTAATCATTTTTTCGGTGTTTGGTAAAACATTAGCTAAATTTAATTGACGATTTGAAGAAATTGTAAAAAGAAAAAACAAAGAAATACTGTTGGAAAGAAAAAATTATATATAGGATCAAGTTTTACTTTTACTTTTCAAAACATTTCTTATCATTTTCTCAGTTCAAAATTAAAGAAAACAAGCCTAACAGCTCATTTTACAATTTTATTAAGAAAAACTTCACAAGAGACGACATTTTATCACTTAATCGATTACCGAGTTACGGAACTACGTCTGAATATCGCTAACGTTTTATTATGTTAATAGGCCGATCACAAATTTAACCGTTTTTTGAGGTTCATACAAAATTTCATAATTGTGAAAATCTATTTGACTTAGAAATCGTCATAAGTTTATGCTTTTCTTCATGCATTGGTTTATACACCCATCATTAAGACATGCATAGTGTATTAGATCATACGGAACTTTTAGAATATTCATTTTATTAAGAAGGCCCCAATCCTGTTCCAAACAAGTACATTTTTCATATACATAATTACCACGGTTTATAATTATTAACTATTAAAGCTTGGTAAACTCACATAATTCAAAATATATAAATATGTAATTATAAATTTATAACCGTATAACCGTATCAAAATTGATTTTTTTTTCTTCTTAACTCGTTTCGGCACCCCTTGAATATATCCAACGAACTTACCTGAACCATTGCAGCTGTTCGTTCCCAGCAAGACGACAAGCAGCGGCATAACCCAAAAATTTCGTCTATTGCTGGAAATTGCTGCGCCCGCTCTCGATTGCTTAAATGTAAACAAACGCCGCTCTCTTTCTTCCATTTTGCTTTGTGTGTTGTAGAGATCAATTTTTATAATTTTTATAATTTGACTATAAATTCCTACTTGTTGTGCAATAATTTATTTTTACAACAATTTTCAATAGTAATTTTCTTTTTTTATCAATTTTACCATATATACGACGATTCACATTTTTTGTTTACTTTTCAGCTTACATGTTGATAAACAATTAAATACTTCAATGCATAATAATTTGATATGGCAACACTTCGTTAGAAGCATGATCGCATAGAATGAGAAAGGCGCAAACCATTGAGGTGCCTGCGAAAAAGACGTTACTAAAACAGCAGACACAATTGCACTCAAACGTTTTTATGGAGACACACCTGCACTAGCATTTTTTGTTACTCAGGTAAGAGCCAAACGATTGCCGATCGTGTTGAACTCGGTTTTTACATTAAACACGATACACAGTAAAACAAAGCAATAATTAATCAAATTTTTGGCCCTTTTTTCTTGATTTCCACTTCATATTTGTGCAAAACTTGTTTTGTGTACGAATTCAAACAGAAGTTGATTTAAACACATTCACACTGCATTCATTTTGTGAGTAGCTGTGATAGCAAAAATCAATTCTTAATTCTTGACTAATTTACATATATTTTTAATGCACATATAATACTTCAGATTATTTATTCTTATAGCACACATTATTTATGCTTTTTCAAAAATCACTGCGCTTGGTTAGAAATTTATTGGAAACAAAACACATTTCATTATAACAAACGGCGAACACTCCAACCACTAACCGAACCAACCACTCAAGACAGCGTACGAAATCAAACTAAAATTGTCTTACCAAAATGCTCGAAACCGGTATGTTTTCACTCAAACCATTGTTGAAACTTTCTTAGTCGTTGTTGAAATTTTGTTAAAATTTTTGAATTGGACATGCGCACTCTAGTGAGCAGTAGAAAACATTGACAGCTCAGAGCAACAAGTTGCTGTTTGAATTGAGTGCACTTTTTTAGTAGTTTTCTTTAAATTTAATCAGCTGTTAGATGCCTCACCAGAAAGCGGTAATGCCAATGAGTATATGCTTGCAGCTTGAGCGGAGAAATGTATGAAAACATATGTTTTTGCCTCTATTTTGAGTTGAAAATTACTACAAAAAGAGGGGTAAACACACGTAAACAAAATCATGTTGCGAGTGTAAAACAAACCTTAGGGAAATGTAATGTTTACCAATTTTTTATGTGTTTTAAGCAGACGCCAAAACATTGGTAGATAATAAAATATAATTTAAAAAATATTTTACTGAATGAAACTTTGATTATCACAATGAACTTCAAATCCCAGTTACCACAATTAACATATCCAGAAAGTAGTTGTCAAAAGATTAAATAGACTTAAAAGACTGCCTCCACTGCACCCACTGTGGTCTCGACAAAGTACTTCTGACAATATATGAGTATATATTTCATATATTTTATATATCCGCAACAAATTTGTCAAGTTATCAAATATTCAAATATGCCTTATAGATCCGTCAACTAAATATAAGATCCATTATTGGTGATCGTACGTTTTTCAGACTGAATCAAGACATTTTTTTATCTCAAAGATTCAATTTATTCAAAAGTGATATTAAGGTATGAATGTCTGGTTAGAAAAAAATTTCTTAAATAAATGGGTTCGTAGGCTGTTTGCGAGTTCAAGTAAATTAATAGTAAATTGATGGAAATAGTAAGTTATGTCGGTATGGCAGCGAATCTTGGTATTTACCAGAATTTTGAGTAGGTTAAATTAGATAAAAATCAGGTATATTAAAATTTATATTAACTGATATTAAACGACTTTCTGACTAGTAAATATGGAACTATTTTTGTTTATTTGCAACAGTAATACTGAAAACTCCATAGCAGTGTATCCCATTCGAATAGAAGTGACAAGGAAAAGAGATATATACTGGGACAATCTACGGGGCCCAGTAGATTTAGATCACAATCTAAATCATTTATAGGCACTTTCGACCTAAAACATAGTAAGATTTAAACATGTTAAGCAACTAAATAAAAATAATTTAAAAATCATTATAGGAATTTCGACATGGCACTGTAGGTTATGTTATCACCTTATAAAACTGAGAACTAACTCTAATAGAGCTTATAAGTTTTGTAAGAAAAATACTGAGAACTCAAAATACACATGACGCATAAGCGAAAGAAGTGCTACACATGACGTAGACGACGAAATTAAACTCTGTAGTGTGGATTCAAATCTGCAATACATAGAGAAAATTGAACATGGAGAAATGCTCTAAATTCAATAAAGGGGCATAATAGATCTCTAAGACGCAATATAAATCACCCAACACAATAATAATATCTTATATATTTTGGCAAAGTCATCAAAATGTGAAAAGGTGTTCATGGATGACAAATGCATATAGTATTTTCCTATATCATGTCATTGCTAATGTGATTATAAGAGATAAGAAAGAACTTGCAGTTGAGACTCTACATCTATATTGGTTCTATAATGTTGTCATACAACGCGTCCACAAATCTTATCAACCAAGAAAGGAAGATTGTAATAGAATAACAACTTAGAAAGAACAATCTCAAGTCAAATCCGGACCTGAGAGAGTTCGTTGTTAGAACTCTCAGATAATAGTCTGCATTCATCGTCTGATATTTTGTTAGAAATTGATTATAAACTCTATTCTATTTGAATTTGAATTTAAAATTCTATTTGAATCAAAGAAGATGTTCGGTATTGTCTTAATTTGGTTCTCCTGAAATTTTGATAGATATTTTTCTTTCTTTTGGCTCTTCTGGTAATTTCTTGAATTTTTCTCATAGCATTTGATTTCTGACAATGGTACTGGGTCATCATGTTCAATTAAAGTGACATTAGATAAAATATCAAATCGCGGCAAGATTTTTTTTTAATTTTTTCAAATTATTAATGTAACCAGATTAAGTGCATACAATTCATCGACCACAAGTTAAGTTAAGAAGAAAATCAAGGGATTAACAAAATTGAGGTTCGAAGGTATATTATTAAAAATAAATATAATAAAAAAATTAATTTAAATTTACTATTTACAAGTACTAGAAGAACTATGTGGATCTTAATGTACTTTGCCATTACTCAAAGTACTCTATCGTATTTTTCTTCATTTGAAGTTTATTTATAAGCTTATATAAGTGGTTTTGGGGGTTCATCCCCCAGAAATGTGGTATTACCGCTTATTATTTTGCTTTAGGCTAAGTTTTTTTTTATTCACAAGTAATTTTACAATAATAATGATAAAAGTTTGACTACTTACTTCTTACTTGCTCTCTCTGCTTCGTTCTGCCTCTCGTTCGTTGTCATTTTCTGTCAGTGTTGCATCTTGCCGTCTTTAAGTCAGTGTTGCTTTTACAAAGGGTTGTCCATCGTTAATGTGTAGTCACCATTCCTATATATAAGTAATTATTTTTTAACATTCAAATCTTCAAATGGCGGCAGAAACAGTTCTGGTTTGTTTTCATCGAACATAAATATTTCGTGGTCCCATATTTTCCACCAGGTTCTTATAATTCTTAATACCTGTAAATACATGCATTTGAAATGCTTATCATATCCTCATAAAGTCATCTCCTTTCTCGCCACAAAACTAGAAACCTGCGCTACTATTGCTTTGCTTTAATGTTAGCTCATTTCAATGAACGAAGCATACAGGAGTTGCTCTGATGAAGAGGCGACAGAATCTACAAAACACTTTCTGTGTCTTAGCCAAAGACTGTAAATGACTGGACTAGCCGAGATAACAAAGGT
>NC_051846.1:139199812-139363297 GCF_002237135.1 Teleopsis dalmanni | reverse complement strand
CGCAAAAAGTCTAAGGTAGATGTTATGGAGTCAACGAACCACACGATAGCCCTGAATTCATTTCATAGTCGAAACCAACGCCAATTGATTCATTAACTTCTCCTTTCATAATAATGTTTATATGTTTATATAACTTTGTTGATTTTTGCAATTTAAAATCAAATAATTGTATTATTGTATGATGACACCTGATTGTTATAATCAGTATTGTGAAGGCTCAAAATATTCACATAATATGGGCTCAAAAATAAACATAAGCATAAATTAGGTCATGAGTAACCTTTTCCAATTTTTTTTATTTAATAACAAAATTTATGCATGTCATTTCATTGAATATTTTATATTATTCTAAAAACAATATTTTTTAAATAAATTAATCTAATATTATTATTAGTATTTAGTGAATATTTTCTGTTCGTGACACAGAATCCATTCATAAACTATTATATCCTGCCCTATTCTTATTAACGAATAAGTTCTTTCACTTCAGCTGTATCTAAAAATCTCCTAATCTTTTCGATATAGATGTTTGACTACTCTGATTTATTGATTAACTCTATGTGGAAATTTCTTCTGTAATTTTGTAATTCTGCTCCAAGGATATGTAATTTAGTGCTATGAAAACTGCAACCGAATTAAAAAATAAAGTCAGCAAAATACCGTATATGAGACTGACAAGAAATTTTTTGTCAGTAAAATGGGACACCTCCTTTAATAAATCATATTTGCAATAGAAGACTAGGTCTCAATTAATCCCAAACTTAATTTAACTGCGAAAATGAAACAAAACTTAAGGACTTAAACGCCACATTCAAGTTTCAGTCCTTGAAAACGACTTTCTCTAAATTGATTTTTTCCATTTTGAAGTACTTTTTCTTCTAATGTTCTTTTTCTTCTAAAACGAACCAAAGTAAAAGGAACTCTGCTTAATCACCACTTCAAGTTGCAAGTTGAACTTTTTCAGTGTGCTTATTCCATAAGTTTATCCTTAACTTTAAATGAACTGTTTTTAATTACTCCAGTTCTGAATGATACATTGAAAGCCTTCTGCTCTGCTATCGCAACCTAACTGAAACTGGAAAACTATGAAACTCGATAACAATATTTCGTATTTTGCTAATTTCATCAAATATTTTTTAAATAACGTATGTTATTGATTAATTTTAAGTTTTATTGCAGATACTAGGTTTAACTGTCGCGAACAGTTATTTTAAATAACAATTCTTTCTTGGTCAATTTTAATTTTCTTTATTGATACTAAGCTCAACTACCGAGAAGGGAATTTCTCTCTTACTTGGTTATTGCCAATTACCCACAGAGCACATTTATTGGTGTGCATATAATAATCTTAATGTCCCGGAAGTTAGTAATGCAGTGAAACCAAATAGATTTTTAGATATAAATAAATATGTCCCCTTTGGCAACAACAGTCTATCTTCAAGTTATACTAATAAAATGTTCAAGTCAGGACCTTCTTTCTTGTCAATTGGAAGCAACATTTATCTGCAGATAAATCTGTGATGAAATATTTAAGAAGACAACCGACATAAGCTTTTATGATCTGAAAACCACTTGTACTCTGTTATCGGAATGGGTGACTAAACACCCGCTCGGTAAGCGAATTCTCAAGTCGTTACCAAAAAATTAACTTTTAAGAGAAACATTACATATAGTAAAGTTTGACAATTCGTTTTACTTTTACTTGCTATTAGTTTTTATGTGATATAAATATGATAGAGAGAAGCAAATTTTGATTATTTGTCAAAACTGTGGGTAAAGTATGACTAAAGTATGGGATGTGTGGACCATTAAATCAATTTTTTTTGGTAACTAATCTTCACATGCAATTACGCTTTAGCAGTTAAAAATTACTGTTCCCAAATTTTTGCATTAATGGGTTAAAATAGACTAACGAACAGATTACATATTTTTTAATAAATTAATTAAAAGTCATTATTATTGTACTTGTTGTTCAATTCGCTTAAGTTTTTCTGCCTACACTTCTATTAAACATTTAAGAAAGATAAAAAACAAACTTCCATAACTTGAAGTCCAATTTTGCAAACAAAAGTTTCGACATACCTTGTGATAAAAAAAAAAACGAGAATTTTTATGATTTCCTACGCAGATAGTGACCCCACTTTCATCGAACGCATCATAACTGGTGATGAGTCTATGGGTCTATGAATTTGACATGCCAATTTGACCACCAAACAACAATCGACCGAATGGTGCTCGAAGGTGAGCCGAAACCGAAAAGAGAACGCCAAAGTCGCTCCAAAATCAAGGTTATGCTGACTGTTTTCTTCGATATTCGTGGTGTAGTGCACTATGAATTCCTTCCGGACTGTCAAATGGTCAAACGGTTAGTAAGGAGTATTATTTGGCCGTTATGCGTCGTTTGCGTGAGGCCATTCGCAAAACGAGGCCAGAATTATGGAAGGAAAACTCATGGATTTTACACCAGGATAACGTACCGGCTCACACAGCCTTTGTTTGTTAAACACCTTAACAGTATCAAAGAAACCCATTCCAATAGATTCTACCTCACTAACAGCTGTTTTATACTTAAAGAGACTTTTGTTTGCTGAAGATATGTTGCAAAATATTTTTCTGGAAACCAAATTTTTCTGTTGTAATGAGCTTTACCACCAATACTTTTTCTGCAATTTTATCTAGAGCTGGAAGCAAACTGCGGGGTCTTCAATTATCTGTTGGACAAAGATTTTTTCCAGGCATTAAAAGAAAAACTTTTTCTAAATGAAGTTATGTATTTATTCAATTATTGTAAATTTTTTGAGGCGAGTACGAGTATTTACTCGATAGGAGTTATTGGTATATATGCTGGACAATTTTATATTATGTATTTTCTGTTTTTAAAGTAAAAGTCTTAGGTAATAATTACAAATTGCTGCGATATTATAAAAAAATAAATTATACAAATTTAATACGTCATTATTTTTCCTCGATTAAGTTAACAACATTATGCATCCTTAATTCATTATCTACGAGAATGAGAAGTCGCATTTCATGAAAAATATTACTTTGTTGTACATTGTCAATTCACTTGAAGCAAACCAGCAGACGTTGATACTTGCACCAGAAAAAATTTCATTTACATGGAGTATCTTTTCAGGATGATAGAAACGGAAATGAAATGCAGAGGCAACGTAATTGATGCTGAAGAACGCCAATTACTATTTTAAGAGTATTTCAAGAGAAAGATTGCACTTATGTTAACAATTTAATTTTTTCACATAAGTACATAAATTTTTTTAAGGTAAATTTATATAATTGTATGTAGCAAAGTTTTAAATAATCATTAAAAATATTCACTGTTAACTGAAAGGGGATAGTCGTAGATTTCACTTTAATTGAACGGTGCTGTCGCTGGACTTTGGCAAGATTTTTGATTCGAATGTAAATACGCTTACGTTTCGAAGCGTAGTTCTAGTCTGAATGACAATCAAAAGATGATTTCATTATAATAAATAAAAAATGAGAAAAACCGGTATATTTTAATGCCAAATTTTGTACCATATGAAGCCTCCAAAAACCAATACGATAAACTGATATTTTTTTAGATTGATACACGCAATCATATCTAACAATTTCCTCTTGTTAACTAATTAAGGACATGTCTTTGATAAAAAAAGAAGTAATGAGCTATGTTAACCAATTTTTATTCAGTACATAAACCTTATAGGCATTGCGAAAGCCAACAAGTGAGAAACAAACTAAATTTTTTAGTTGGCTTTTTATTACAGGTGAAAAACATCGAACGTCACAGCTTAAGAATTGAATCCATTAAAACTACTTCCTTGAAATTAGTTTGAGAAGACCGCAAACATCGAGCTTTAGAAGACTTCCGGCTGAAATATCATTCCAGTAATGGAGGATGGAAAGATAATGAGTTTAGTATGTGAATACTAATGAGAGAATAATGCACTTGTAGAAATATGTTAAATTAAACGCTTGGGATTGTAGTTTAAACTTAAAGGATTTATTATTAAAAACACTAAATTACACAAATTATATTGATTACCGGCACTAATGGTGCATCGCCTGTCGCTTTTCTCTACATACTACACATCTTACTGCTGATAGCTGATTGTCTGTTGAAGCTTTACGTTTTGTTTCCCACTTGGGTAGGAGCGAAGTCCAGCACACGGGTGTAAAATGCAAATCCACATCGAACGAAAAGAATGAATAGTCATTGTCTGCGCAACTTTTGATTTTAACTACATCCACCACGATACTTCCATTAAAGGGACCACCATCAAAACTTAGGGCAACCAAAGCTATGGTGTCTAACTGATTTACACCTCTGGTCTGGTACCGCAAGTGAAACTCACTCACTACCATTTATATTTCACCCAGTATTGGGTGGTGCCTATTGAATTTTAGTCGCCTCTTACGGCAGGCATGCCTTCATCGGAAACATTCTAACTCTTTTTACGCGGGGGTAAGAAACCAGTTAGTGCAGTGGGTACCATTGAACTTTCGTTTGTAGTTAATACAATTAAGAATGTGCAAGAATTTTTTTAAGAAATAAGAAACAAATTGGGAGAATAAAGTATGTTAAGTAGATTATATCTACGCACTGCGTTCTTGAGGTAGTTATGTCAAAAAGTGACGTATTGAACAACCTGGGATGTATAAGCTATAAAGTTGTGTTTGGGGGATGATCACAATTTCGAAGCTTTTCTACAAGGTTGATGAATGTAACATTAATACACAATTCCAAATTAGAGACGTCAAAGATGAGACTGCACTTAGTTTTTTACGCCTTAAGTAGTCGTACGCCACACCTTTCCCTCCTCAGTGGCTGAGTGAAACGATGTGACAAAATAATCTGTGTGAGTAAATTTTTATGCATCATATATAATATTCGCAAACATAACTAAGTGGTAACCGAACCAACCTACCGCCTGCCGCTAGACGATCTTTAAATTTTATTCGTCCAATCGAATTGTCGACTATCTTCGGTTAACATTTCAGAAGATTGGCTGTAGTATGCTACTCAAGTTTCGAGCAACATTATTGCCACTGTGCTTGCAGTAATATCGGTTAGAAAAACAGAAATTGGCCATCTGGTGAAGTTATCAATAACTATTTTTGAAAACAATTTTAACGACACACTACACTTTTTTATTATTTAAAAGTCTATAAATATGAACTGAGAACAAAAATATGATTATTGTGTTTTCATTCAGGTATAACAAATAACAGATTTTACTGACCATTTTATATTTTTTTTAAATACAGAACCAAAAATGTGCGTAAACAAAACAACAAAAAATTACACGAGGTACAGTTTTGAAAACAATAAATAAAATCTCCACCATATTTGGAAAACATACGAAATATACGAAGCAACCACAAGGGACGATTGCATTAATTTAAAAAAGAGTTCCATAGAATACAAAATATCCAACAACATATAACAAAATAGTATATTTTTCTATGCTTATTTTTTGACAACAAATTCGAAACAGCAACAACAACAAATGCCTAAAGAACATAAGTCACTTAACACACATTACGAAGGATTAATGAGACTCTATTAATTCCGCTTCAAAAAGTGGTATAGATAGGATAAACCAAGCGAAAGAAAGGCAATCCAGTTCGAAACTCCAGGGCAGACATCACAAAGGGATCATCAAATAATAATAAGTTAAATATTTATATAATTTTTAGATTCTCTTCTCAGTTCAGTAGCACATAGATAATTCCTCTTCATTTCGAGGTGTGGTCGATTGGTAGTACTTCAATTTAAAACCGGCAGAACTTCACCTTTAAATCATGCAGTTTGGCCTGTCGATGACACTCAGTCATTTAATATATTAATTCTAAGACTGATTTATCGGTACCATCTAGTCTAATTTCCGAATGACTAAGTCTATCAAAATGATACAAACAAAAAAAGTTCCTTAAGTTTGTATGAATTTATCCAGTCTAATCGAGTTATTCTGCTATCCCCACAATCTTGTGAAAGTTCGATTTAATTTAAAATATTTATTTTTTTAATAAAAAATTGTATTAATATTTAACAAGTCTTAAATACACTAAATTGAATAAAAATCTTTTAGTGTACCATTCTGCGATTAGTAGACAGGGCTATAGGTACACATAAATTATTATTATATTACATAGTATATTATTATTTTACACTCTAGACAGCCATGAATTTACTCAACAATTAAACAGTAGCTAATACCATTTGATGACTCATGAATGATGGTTCTATAATGTCGACGATTTTATGAGAAGGACTTACTACCGATCTCCTTGAGGATCCCAGGGTTGTGCTCTTTGAGTCGACATATCACATGCCATCAAATTAGAAAAATCAGCTAAATAAAATTAATCTGCTCGTAGGCTCGAATTTCTTCAGTAAGTAAAGGGAGTTTTACTATATTATTTTTTTCTCATATTTTGTTGGCTCCCTTAATCTGCCCTATTCATTTCAGGTGACTTTGCTACATATAACATGTATCATTTCTTTGTCTCAATTAATCGATTTAAAAACCGAATGATACATGGTATATGCTGAAATTCGGTGCAAAAAACTTGGAGGATTACTAATTTTCATCTGTAGTTGGGTGTACTAAAGTACTTGCGTCTGTGGTGATGAAACCCATATCAGCATCTTCTGTTCACTCCAATCGAGATTGTGCAGCATTTCGGAATCTAAAAGTTATAAACTTGAATTCAAATAAATCAAATGTTGCTTATGTCATATTGGATATTGATCGGAGGAAGTGTGCGTATTAAGACCGTCCATGCGCATGAGACCATATGATCATCACGTCTCATTATATTATTCAACCATGTGATGATACACATACACCCTAATCTGCATGTATTCAAATTAACGTTTCACTATCTGGAGCTATAACCGACCACTCTGTTATGACATTGTTATGCAAGACAGCGACCGGATTACGCTTAATATTATTGTAAGATGTTGAAATCGGCAGCTACCCATGGAAATGGTTAATTTTAATGAAAAGTAGTTGTGCACAACACCTTCGATTCGATGAGAAGGTCGATAAGGTATTTGCGTTTAACATCTACTGTAAGACCATAATGTTGAACAAAGTCTGCACTTAATATTAGTTTCTACATTTTAGTGAAAACAAACTCGCATTTATCAAAAAATTATAAAGAAATTTTACAAGCAAAATGGCTTCTACTTTTTCTAGAAGTCTCGTGAAACTATCAGTTATGAAAAACCGGCAGGATTTATGTGATGCGCACGATTAATTTTAATTTAAGAAAAAGCACAAAGCTTAGCTAATATATTTATTTTATTCAACGATTCTCAAGACAAACTTAAAAGTAGTTTTTCTACAACACCTTAAGTTTAAATGCATAGTCAAATTCAGTTAATCCTGAAATACAAATTATCTCTCACCACATTTTGCACCTGGGAACCGTATTTGATGCTTCTGTATGTGCAACAGCGTAATTTAGTTATAACAGCTTATTAGTTATATCAACAAGCATATTCACATTAATATGATATATATGAGAATACGTATGTCTCTATACAATATAATAAAAAAATACGGTATAATATGCAAGAGCTATGAGAATGTAACTTACGCTTCATGAACTGCCGGTCACGAAGAAATCTTTGGTTTTGCGCTATGGTAGTAACTTACTATGGTAGCAACATGTTGGATCCTTCTCAACCGGTCATGCATAATAAATGGCAGACATTTGATCTGAAAGCCGCAAGGAACTTTCTACTAACCCAGCTGCTAATGAGTGCTCACCTTGGGACGTATGATTAGCTGGATCTGTATTCGACATATAACTATACTAATATATTTCAGAGTTACAAATAATATATTAGTCTAATTGTCTACTTGTCTAATCCTTAAATAACTTTCTTAAATAAATTAAAAAATTATATACACGGTATCACGTTCAATTGTATTCTACGGTGCCCAAGTTTGGGGTTACAAACACCATGATCAAGTGGAAAAACTCTTTAGATTTTTAGATTTTTTATAAAAAAAGAGACTATTTCTACCCACTAACACCCCAAACTATATGCTCCACTTAGAAATGGATTAGACAATGCAGTTTGTAGACACAGTGCAAACACATTTCGCCTATGTAAAAAAACTTATTAATCTCCTCTCCTCGAATACTAGCTGAACTTACAATTGACAAAGGCATTTATTGGGTCAAAGATTAGGAAAATATGTGTTTAAAACGGGGTCTTTCAATATCCATAACCATTATTATTATAACTTTATACAAACGAGATGAACACTATTTCTTTATCGAGAATGCTAGGTCGGCTTCTCATGACATGTACCCACAGCTGCAATATGACATTATGCATAATTTTTATTACGAAAACACTCAGCACATATCGAGCCTACTTTTTAAATGTAGATGTGGTCTTTTTAAACTTAACAGTAGAGAATTTAATATATCTGAACGTGATTGTTCTTGTTGTAATCGTGCACTAACGAATTTCAGACTAAAGCTGTATTTCTGCCTGACAATGTTATCGGTGCAATATACCATACTACGTGTTATATACGAGTACCATTAAAGATGCCTAGCCAACAGATGTACTCTTCTGTAATATGTACATATGCTTATTTATAGCTACACTTATTGTGTGATAGTTTTTGGAAAACTTTATCTTCGAAAGCACTTAATTTGATAAATTCATAAATAAATAATATATATGCTTTGCATCTGCTGTAATGCAAATTCTTCTATTGCGATACTGCAGTTCGTGCAATTAACAGAAGGCTCTTGTTAATGTTACACTCACTTCAATAAAACAAAAATATCCCGAAAGTGAAATGGATAAGTGAAGTAAATCGTCCACTTAAATCGTTGTTAACTTAAAATGTAGTTTGATTTTTTTTTCAATATTTAATATGTTGTGCAACGACTTGTTTGCTGATTTACTTGAATCAAGAAATTATTATTGTTTGGAACCACATGGTTATGCTTTGTAGTAGCCCCTTTATGTAGAGTTTGCTTTACAAGTGGGAGATGGGAGGAATTGACTCCAACAGCGATTAGCAATTTAGTATTACGCGCATAACTGCCAACTGTATTGTCTGGAGACCACTTCTTTAAAATGTATCCGTGCTGTTATTCAAGTCATCAATTTTAAATTAAAATGCGGGTCTATACAAAAATTCCTTTCAATGCCTTTAACTCAAATGCACCATAGGGCATTGTCTTGTAGTGGTTGCAATTTATTCAGGCTTCGGGGGACTTAGTTGATTGAGAAAAAGCCACGAAGCCGTAAAACGTATGAAGACATATAATTGGTGTGTTTTTAAACGCCAATTAGTGGCACCATTTTTCAATATTTACTCTTATGGCTGCCTAAAAGTATGCTTAACTTCAAAACTTATCGAAAGCGCCGTTCTGTGGTACGACAGAGAACGAAAAAAAATTTGAATTTGCAAATGTTATCTAAGGTCGTGTGCGAGTTCGAGTATATTGATAGTAAATTGAGGAAAATACTAAATTATGTCGGTATGGCAGCGAATGTTAGTATTTACCAAAATGTCGAACAGGGTAAATTTGAAAAAAATTATGTTTAATAAAGAGGTTTTTTGAACAGTAGTGAACTACAACAACAAAATGTCATTTTATATTATTTTAATTAATTGAATTTTTGACTGACCATACAGCTGTTTCGAATATTGCTAAATACCCATCATCAGTGGTATTGGAACTAATTCTTGTATTTAATTATTCATAAAAAAATTTTTGAGATTACACGTACCATGAATCGAACTCGTGTCCTGCCAAATTTGAAGCTCAGAGTCAGCGCACCTTAACCAACTGACCCAAAACCGTACTTGACTTAATGTTCGCATATTTTTCTGAAGTTTTGTTACTTTGCTGTGAAAGTTTAATTAACAATTTCACTAGCTGTGAAACTAGCTGTAGAATAATTGAATTAATTAATTATATTTTTATTCTTAATTGTTAAATTTCAATACTATTCTGTTAGTAGATGTTTAATAAATAAATAAAAAATTATGAATACTTTCAACCAAAATAATAAATAAGTGCAATAAATAAATATTTACTTAAGTGCCTAGGAAATTTCAATTTACTTTACCTCAATTTACTCGAACTCGCACACGTCCTAATTATATATTAGAGAGAGGTGATATCATAGAGATAATAATATCATTTTTAAAACAAAAATCGAATGCAATTTTTGAATTTTCGGAACTATAATATATCATTCTTAAAACAAAAATCGAATGCAATTTTTGAATTTTTGGAACTATTTTTAAACATTTATTTTAAATCCAAACATTTGAAAAACTAGCTGAAAGCTTGAAAATGTCTAAAGCATTTGTAAATTCCATAATGTGAATTCGGTGTACATAAAATATTCTTTGTAAATAGACTAAAATTGTAATTTTGTTAAAATACAAATATGTCCTAATATTAATAATAAAAATTCTTGCTAATAATATTCGATGCTTTCCCAGCGTGATGAAGTATTTACACTACCAATCCTAAACGACAACATATAAAGAAAAATAATCTTAAAATGATATATAAATTCTTTGGTGATGCGTCACTGCAAGTCTACAGCACATATGAAAAATGGAGATGGTCGAAATTACAATTATAAACCAAATAACCAAATAATTTGAGGCAAAGTTTGTAGTTTCGTATTCCAGACATTTATGAGAAATTCTAACACAATGATTACACACTTTTCAGATTTTAAAATAAGTCTAAGTGATTTTTATTTCTTAAAATATATTACTTTTGCACATATGTATAATATAGATTTCTAATCACCATAATATAAGCTTAAAAGATTTAAACATCTGAACACTCCTACTACTTTGCATTTAATTACTGTAAATCATATATTTTTACTTAAAATGAATATATAAATAATGAATATTAATATCCTTTCTTGTTTTATTACTTTTTTTTTGTGCTATATTATTTTAATAAAAATTGGTTATACTATCAAGAAAATCGCGAACTATAATCTTAACTTCTTATCAGCCATGACAACTGAGTCCACATATAATTAATAATAACACTCCTTTTTAAAAGTTGTAGACACTTTCTTGAACCGCATCGACAAACTCACAACAGAGAATGATGGAATTTAAATCTTAAAGTTTAGAAAAGATTTTAATAACTCTGGTGAAATTTCGCATTCTTTTATGTACTACTGTTATAATATTTTGAAAATCGTGACTTTTTACACTTATAATTAATTTTAGCTCTTATATTAAAAAATATTTTCTTCTAATTCCTAAAAGTATTTCGTCAGGAGCGGCGACTAAGAAAGTGCAACAGACACGTTATTATAAATATGCAATAGTAAATCAGAACAAAACTATTAGTTCATAGCATACTTGTAGGCAGAAAAATAAATAAAACAGGGTTTAAACAAGGTTTAAACAGGATATAAACTTTTATTTTTGTGTTGTATTAAAGCAAAAAACACATTGTCTAAAAGTATCCTCAAAATCATTTGATTTGCCACAACACAGAATTATATAAAAATATAAATCACAACGTCGCCAAAAACTATGCTTCAAAAATTTATTTGTGCTTTACTAATGAATGTTCTTGCGAAATGTAAACTGTTATGTGTGTAACATAACATTAAATATGTATTGCATATTGTATTGTATTGCATACGCTCACTCAATATGTTATCACAGAACACAAACTAAAATGCGAAATTTAAAATTATTTCTGTAGCCGTGGCACTAACCAGTAAACACAATAAGAATTAAGAACGTATGCGAGTTAGGCTAAGTTGATGCTAAACCAAATGGGACCAAATGGATTTTTCGGGACGTATCGACACATCATTACATTATCGGCATAACTTAGAATTTCCCTCATTTAGAACGCAAATTAGGTCGTGTGCGAGTTAGGTTAAGTTGCGTTCTAAATGAGTGAAATTCTAAGTTGTGCCGATAATGTAGTGATGTGTCGATACGTGTTGATAAATGGCTAAATGTGTGCAGTGCAAAAAATCCCAAAAAATCTTCCATTTGGTTTAGTATCAACTTAGCCTAACTCGAACACATCCTAAATACTTTAAAACGTGTGAGTTGGAATGCGTAAAAGAATCATTTTTTGGCGTTTTTCAATATCAAGAATTTTTTTAATAATTATTAATTGTCTTTTTTTCTCTTCTATTTCGTCGTCAACAGCAAAAGAACATTTTAAAACGTTTCACGCTGATGCATTCTGGAATTACAACATTATGTAAAACCTGTTTCCAATTGATAATCATTCGTGAGCAGGCCAAGTTCTTATTACCTACTAAATTAAAATGAAAGCCATTACTAAATTTATGTCAATTTGTCTTTCATGAGTGATTGTGACGTCACAGTTTACTCGGTCCCCTTAAAAAAGCGCTTTTTCATTTGATAAATATCAGCTGTCCCAGTATGGCTGTCGTTTTTCTAGGTGCTATAAATAATTTTTATTTAAATGATACAGTAAAACAACGACATTTGCGAAAAAGCAAGATCAATATACAATCAAAATATTTAACTTCGAAGTTATTTATCTCTGCGACAGGTTTAAGATTTACAGATTTAAGATTGTCAGTTTGGTTGTAATTTTATTAAAAACTTAACTGTACCTGAACCGAGAAGAGAACATTATAAAGCTTCTTTATTGAAAAATATCGGATCAGCTTTATATGAACTATTTCATAACTTATGCAGCCCAGCATCACCTATATCGAAAACGTATAAAGAGTTGTGT
Organism: Teleopsis dalmanni; assembly: GCF_002237135.1. Classification (NCBI taxonomy): domain Eukaryota; kingdom Metazoa; phylum Arthropoda; class Insecta; order Diptera; family Diopsidae; genus Teleopsis; species Teleopsis dalmanni. The sequence goes on along the minus strand of NC_051846.1, from coordinate 139,350,523 downwards.
GCAATCTTAAAGAGATAGTATAATCCATCAACTATAATTTTTAGAGAGCGTAAACACTTTCACAGTGCAGTGCAGTCAGAAATAGAAACGGTATCAAAATGGTATGCAAGAGTAAAAAAATTAACTTTAAGATGTAAGTTTGGAGAGAACTTATCAGCTTTTATTCTGGATCGGTTCATTAGAAATTCAAGGAATTTCTAATTAATACACTTAATACACATAATTAATACACATAATCTTTATACACTGATTGGTCAAACAGAAGTTCCATGAGAATCACATGTACATACATCTCACGTGTATAAATTAATCTACAGTCCAAGCAGATTGTTTACAGTTTTATTTCTCAAACCCAAATTACCTGAAGAGCTAAATTTGAAGAAATAATAGTAGTAAGCCCATGTAATTCAAATTATCATCAGATTATTCCGGGCTTTTGACAGAAATGTTATGTTCTAAGAAAAAAACTTAAAAGTAAAAATTAAAAAGTTTTTATGAATTAAATAAAATGTTTACCCAGAAAATTTGTCTAGAATGTGGTTTTAATATGTACCTAATCATTCCAAACTTTCTCCAACCACCAACAATAATATGAATCGATATTTGGAAGAAAGTTGATATACAAATTTTTAAAATAGATTTGTTTTTCTAATACTTAACTCACTCCAAATTTAAACTCTAAAGTTAGCAAACAAATGTCAAACGAAAATTATGAACTGTGCAATTCTGAACTGTCAAACTATTTTCGAACTTTGCTGGCTTGCCTATAGCTCAAGTTTTTAGGAAGTTAAATATTTGTTCAGATATTACTCATATGGTGATTAAGCATATTCTACTTTAATAACATAAAATTATTTAATGTATTTAATAAATTAATATAGAAATATACAAAGATTTTTATTTAAGCCAACAATAATTTAAAGAAAATATAACACATAATCATAGTTACTGTTTCTTATATTTCAGAATTTAATTAAAGAGGATTTAATTAAATTCTAAAGAGGATTTTTGTAAAGATTAAATTTCGAACGGTAGTGAACTACAACAACAAAAATTAATTTTTATATTATTTTAATTAATTGAATTTTTGGCTGACTTGTATTTACCATAATTATTCGTAAATAATTTTTTGAGACTACAAGTACCAGGAATCGAACTCGGGTCCTGCCAAATTTGAAGCTCAGAGTCAGCGCACCTTAACCAACTGAACGAACAAAGATCCATTTTTTGTTTTTTTTTTTATATTATTTTAATTAATTATATTTTTGGTTGACCGACTGAACCATACAACGCTGTTTAGAGTATTGCTAAGTACTCATCATCAGTGGTCTTTGGAAATAATCGAATTTTTTAATTAGTTTATAGTCTGTAAATAATTTGTTTGGACTGCAAGTGCCAGGCTTAGAACTAATGCCTGTTAAATTAGAAACATGTTTGATTAAACGTATAACAGTACATAGAAACTTGAATGTTAACTGAACTGAATTGGATTAAATATAGTTAACATATTGAATTGATAAACTATTTATATTATATAAATATACTTGTTAGAATCTGTAAAATTGCGATTGAATTGGTCGCAGTTGGAAGAATCGATAAAAATAACAACCAGTATGGTTGTTAGAAAACTATTTTTGACATAACAAATGCCGCTAACCGTACATGAAGTATTCTTCCATATGTAGCTGTCCATCCTAATGAAAAGAATACGCCTGCTGCTGTGATTTTCTTTTATTTTATTAAAAACTTAGTAAATGAAATATGTTTAGCGATCCGCCACTGTGTTGACTATCGCTGCTGCTGTTGCTGTTGTTGAGGATGATGCTGTTACCGGTGTTGTTGTTGTTGTTGTTGTTATTGTTAATCGATCTTATTATCGTAATAAGCATATGCAACTCGTTTGTTGTTAGCGTTATTCATTGGACTTCTAGATAAGTGCAATGGAGAATGTTTGGCAGATGTGGTTGAATTGGTAGCAGTTGTTGATGCAGATGCTACTGATGTTAGTGTCACATTTTTATTACCTTGCAAGTGGTTCTCCTCTCCGATTTTCATTACTATTTCATAATTTATTTCTTTTTTAATTTATATTTGTTTTTAACTAATCTTCCTTCGTTTGATAAGTAAATTATTTGTTACTGTTATTTGCTCTTCATTACAATCCCACGCACTCAATCCCTTGTTGAGAAGTACATTTTTCAAAAAAAGAAAAGCTTTTTCCTGTAATCGTTCCCTCGCCATAAAACAAATGCGAACTTGAAATTCTATATTAAAATAATAATGGTTATTTACCGGAAAACTTTGGAAAGTTACCGAAAAACTTTGGAAAAAATTAGGACATTTTTAACTTGTTTCTGAAGAAAAAATATTACATTTAAGTAAAAAACATCGAATAATTGTTTAACAGCCCAAACCAATTTAGTTTTAATTTATGAGTTATAAAGTTAAAAGGCAATAAACAAAATAAATTATAATCAATTGCAAAAAATAATATTAAACAACCTTTTTTTATTAAATTGATATGATTTATATATCAACTTCATCATAATCCAAGCGCATAAACTTTTACCTTTAATACAATTGACACTACCATTGGGTCAGGTTCAGAGAAGACGCGTGCCTTATCCGGAAGGGTGTGCGGCCCTCTACAATGTTGTTTTTACATGTACCGCTTCATTGAGTTTTCATAGACAATTATATTTAATTGTTTTTACTAAAACTTTAATCTTTAAAAATATATATATGGAAATGTAATAAATAATATTAATTATCAATGTAAAGATTTTTAATAAATATATATATACATATATATTTTTTGACATTTTGCAAATTATGTTAGCGTGTGCGTCGCACACCTCCGCACCTTAGAGCAGTCGTCACTGGTCAGGTTATTACACTCTTTCAATAATAAAGCTTAATTATTAACGAAACATAAATAAAAACCCTTTGAACATTTCAAAAAGCAAATCATTAGGATGAGGGTTTTTAGACTATTTGTCATCAACAACACTTTCTTCCAAATTGAATCCAAAATCAAATAAATCGGATTTTTATTGATTTATATTATTATTAAAAAACTTTTACAAAGCAATTGCTTCAACTATAACATATAGCCAACAAGATTTTGGCATAAGGCAAATAAATCATTAATTTCGTTTTTTCAGGAAACGAAAACAGTTTAGTCGAGAGGGTGGACAGCGCATTGTCAAAACTTATTGAGATCTATAGTATCATCATAATTTTAGCCAAAAATAAAATAGAACAACTTGCATCCAAATATTTTGTCAATAGAATTATATTGTGTTTTACACCTATTGGCAAAGCCCAATTACTACATTGAAGCCAAAACTATTTTCTATTTGCGTTTCCATTTAAAATCACAAAATGGATTTTCTAGCAGAATCAGACAATAGGTCAATTATATGTATTACTTTGTATATCAAAATATTGTTCCTTTTTTGAAAATAATAGTAATTTCATATTTATTCACTCTATACATATGTGAGCATAGATGAGAGTGTATAGTCTTCATATCCATTTGTTGATTTATGAAGAAAAGTCAAAAAATCATGTCAAAATAAATAAATAATGAAGTTTAAGTACCCTTTGATGATTACTTTTTTAATTCCTATTCATTTAAGAAAAAATCTTAATCAAGAACATAAATGCCTCAAACAAGAAACAGATATAACATTATATCTAAATATTGTTCTAGAAAATATTTTCACTAACGTTGAAGGAATAAAAACATTTCCGCAAGATAAGGTATCCATTTTCAGTAGTAAGTTGGAACAAGGAACACACGCTATCTTCATAAGCACAGCAATTTGGGACAATTGGTCAACAATGTAATGACCAGTGGCCTTTTAAGCACGCTTTAAATTTTATGCCGAATGATTCGATTTAATATTCATTACCGAAATTTTTACCAAATATTTTTCAACTTTCAACCCCTTTTTTTTGCATTCTAATATTGCATTTCCGAATTTTAAATTTAGCGTATGAGTTAATTAATCATATTTATAATGTATACATTTTACAATATTAACTAAAATAACTATTTTTAAAAATACAAAAAATCTTTTTTGAAGTTAGTAAAGTTTATATTGAATATAAATAACGTTAGCAGGGAAAAAGTTCTAAACCAACTGATGAATTTTTAATATAAAAAACAAAACATATTATATTAAAAACCTTTTGTGAAAACAATCTAAAAAATATGACTTAATTGAATAATAACGAAAACAAAAAATGTTTAAATTTTAAATATACAATAAAATTAATGCTCAAAAATTATAGGAATTTTGAATAGCTTTGTAATCCAAACAAAAAACTTTTGTATTATGATTTAGTCGTGTTATTGTAAAATAGAAATTTTTTGGCTGATATCTAGTTTATTAATTTCCTGTGAAGTTTATTTTTTGTTAGAAATGTAAATAAATTTTTACTTTATTTTATTGAATTATTAAATATATATATTTAAAAAATCAATTACTTACTAAAGTAAAATATAAAATATGAAATGTGTAAATAGATTTCAATATTGTTTTTATTCTTAAAAAATTATAGTATTCGATGTATACTTGATTCTATTTAGATTATGAATAATTTTAGTAAAATATTAAAACCTGTACATTATTATTAATACTAGAATTTTTTTTTTTTTTTTTTTTAAACTTCTTTTTATTAAATACAATCTATTCTATTCATGAATAATAAGTATTACTTATGGCAATAACAATATACGATTGACATGTACGGGACTACCCAGTGGTAATCACCGCCTTATGAAGAATTACAATTTTTAGAATCTGCTCGGCAAATCCGAAGTTGCGAAGCGTATTAATCTACGAATGTTAAAAGTATCACTCGTTAGGGCTGCGGCAAGGGGGTTAGGATGAACTACCAGTCGTGAGTGATAGTTGCTGCTTATCTGCTGTATTGACTCGTACACAGTAGGGATGCCAAGATCATGATGTAGGACGTTATTCGGGATAAACCATGGGGCGTCGGCGCAGATACGTAGCATTTTTGATTGAAACCTCTGAATCATATCTAGGTTTGACTTCGCTGCTATACCCCAGATGGGTATACCGTACGTCCAGATTGGCTTTAAGACGACCTTGTATAAAAGTATTTTATTTTGTAGCGATAATTTGGATTTGGGATTAAGTAGCCAGTAAAGTGAGCGTAGCTTTAGTCCTAACTGCTTCCGTTTTATAAAGATGTGGTGACGCCAATTTAGACGACGATCGAAATGTACACCTAGATATTTGGCGTTTTCAGCTTGCGGTAATTCACGGCCATTCAGTCTAACGGAAGGGCAGGTACCGTGGCGGAGTGTAAAAGTAGTTTGAACTGATTTGTTATCGTTAGCTTCAATGTGCCAAATGTCTAGCCATGCGTTGACATCGTTCAGATTACTTTGCAAAAGTTGTGAAGCTACTACAGGATCTGCGTGTTTCGCCATCACTACAGTATCATCCGCAAATGTTGCAGTGTATGTTTTAGCGCTGAGTGGGAGATCTGCTGTGAACAGAGTATATAGAGTAGGACGCAACACACTTCCTTGGGGAACTCCAGCCTCTATTTGAAAAAGTTCAGTGTGACAGCTATTCATTTTAACCATAAAGTGCCGATCTAGTATATATGATTTTAAGACGGAGAAGTAGCTATGCGGGAGTTGTAACTTTAATTTGTAGAGAAGTCCAGTGTGCCATACTTTATCGAATGCTTGTGTTATGTCGATAAAAGCTGCTGTGCAGTATTCTTTATTTTCCAATGCAAGTCTTGCAAAGTTGTATACTCTATTTACTTGTTCAATAGTAGAGTGATGTTCGCGAAACCCGAATTGGTGGTTGGGAATCAGATATCTATTTTCGATAATTGGCTTTAGACGTTTTAGGAATACTCTCTCAAATACTTTTGACAACACAGGAAGTAAGCTGATCGGTCTGTAAGATGTTGCAAGTTCGACGGGCTTACCGGGTTTTGGAATTAATATAATTTGAGCGACTTTCCATTGAGCTGGGTAGTGTTCACAGGTGCAAATTGCATTGAACAATTGGTTTATGAATTTAAAACCCACATCTGGTAGCTCATGTAGCACCTTTCCGGTTATCAGGTCATATCCTGGAGCTTTTCTGGTTTTAATTTTGTTTTTTATGACCCACTTTAATTCACGAGTCAAAGACCTAGGAATAGGAAAGTCTAATTGATGCGGTGTGTGAAGAAAAGCTTCAACTTCAGAGTCTTTCAGATTATTTTTTGAGCAGCGTGGCTGAAAGACTTTACCAAGATGCACTGCAAAAGTTTTCGCTTTATGAGCATCAGTTTTAGCCCATTGCCCATTACTCATCTTTATTGGTGGTATATGCGATGTTGGTGCATTAAGTATGCGTGTGGCTTTCCACAAGGAGTACTCAGTGGCCTCAGAGGGAGACAAGCTTGCTAAGTAAGTTGCAATGCTTGCATTTTTTCTTGCCTCTAGATTTACTTTGAGTTTTTTAGTGGCTACATTCAGGCGCCTCTTATCGTTAGGATCTCTCGTCATCTGCCAAACCCTACGTAATTTACGTTTTTCAAGTAGTTGTTCTTTGATATCCTTGTCTAGATGTACAGTCCTATAATTCTGTGTAGACGGAGTTGCAGACCAAGCTGCCTTTTGTACAATTTTGTTGAATTGTTCTACTGCGGCTTCAATGTCATGATTAGTTTTAAGAGGAATATGTGTCGAGAGGTGTTCGCTAATGTAACTACGGAAAATAGCCCAATCAGTTCTTTTGTTGTGAAGTCTAAGTTCTGGAGTTTTTAGGACGATATTCGAATGAATTTCTAACAGAAGAGGAGAGTGGTCAGACGAAAGATCTAACGACGACCGCAAGGTTAGATTATTTATGGGTACGCCCTTACAAATGCAAAAGTCAATGACATCTGGTGTTTTATTTAGATCTGTCGGCCAGTAAGTGGGTTCGCCAGTAGATAGATGAAATAGGTTGCTTTCTTGTATCGTTTTTAATAGCTCGCGTCCTCTGGGTGTTATTAATCTTGAGCCCCAATGAGTATGCTTGGCTTTAAAGTCACCTGCTGCTACGAAATTGGGCCCGAGCGTTTTGAAATAATTTGCGAATTGATGACTTTTAATTGGTTGATTAGGTGGACAGTATATAGAGGCAATAGTTATTTCACCATATATATCTCGTACTGATATGGCTGTTGATTGCAGATAGTCTTCATTGTGATTGGTGAGAAATGAGTGGTCAATATTATTTTTTATGATTAATGCTGCGCCACCACGGGCGTTACCAGAAGGATGGTTTGCGTTGTACATTGTGTAATATGGAAGCCTCAGATAACTTCTTGATGTAAAGTGAGTTTCACTAATAAGCATAACATCAATGTTTTTGTCAAGAAGAAAAGTCTTAATTTCGCAAATGTGTTGGGTCAGCCCGTTAGCGTTCCAAATAGCTATCTTTAGACTGCTCATTATTTGGATGTATTAGCTTAGATTTAAGCTCAGGAAAATCGTTTTGCTGAGCTGAGTTTACGTGCTCTTGAGTGTTTATATTGTTAGATTTAACAACATTTGCATACGTTTGGCTTGTTACATTCAATTTGGTGTTCTGTTGCCTTTCTGTATCAGTTGTTATTTTTAGAAAAATAACTAGAATTTAACCCGGCAAACGTTGTTTTGCCGTATAAATTATTTCTACTGATAATTTTTTTTTTTAAATAAATGATAATGAATGTATTATATTGTACTGCTATTTGCGCAGTAATGTGAACTATTTACGTCGCTCCGAACGAAGTCATTTGGAAGCATGAATTGAATATGCGAATGGAGTTCAGGAACAGATTTGAATCTTCATGCGTGCCAATGAGCAAGCCGTTCTGGTTCTGCTGGTCTCTCAATTTCTGGTAGTTGCACTTTTCCTGATGCGCAACACAACCCGTCTGATTCTTGTTTGAATTTGAGTGCATGACAATAAGGGCATTCTTTGTCTATAGAACCAACCATCACTTTCGGATGTGCGGAATATTCAATATCTGGCTCGTACTTGAACGCAAGACGAAGAAATGAAGTGGATGTAAATGCTCGATGTACTTGTTGGCGTAGTTACATAAAATAATAAAAAAAAATGTTTCTTTTTCAAAAATATAAAAAAAATTTATGTCAAAAAAATAAAAAAATGTTTGTTAAAGCAATAAATATATTTTTGCTGGATAGGTACACCCTAATCACTTTAGCGGTATGAAATATACTTTACGACCTATTCTCATACCTACCAAATATACACAAAAAGTTTCATGACAATTGGTCAAGCCGTTTCGGAGGAGTTTAAACACAAACAGCGTGACACGAGATTTTCATATGTAAGATAATTGACATTTAATATAATAAGTGCTTTCCTAAGTGCCTATACAATTGTGTTTCTCATCTTCCTCATAGTCTTCAAAAATTTTGTTGTTCATGCCTATGATAAACCGATCCAGAATAAAAGCTGATAAGTTCTCTCCAAACTTACATCTTAAAGCTAATTTTTTTACTCTTGCATACCACTCTGATACCGTTTCTATTTCTGACTGCACTGCACTGTGATAGTTTTTACGCTCTTTAAATATCATAGTTGATGGAGTATACTGTCTCGTTAAGATTGCACACAACTCTTTATACGTTTTCGATATAGGTGATGCTGGGCTGCATAAGTTATGCAATAGTTCATATGAAGCTGATCCGATATGTTTCAATAAAGAAGCTTTTTTATGTACTCGTCTCGGTTTAGGTTTGGATATTCCACGCTAGTGTTCCTTGAATAGGTTTAGATACAGTTAATTTTTTATTAAAATTACAACCAAACTGGTGACAATCTCAAATCTGTAAATCTTAAACCTGTCGCAGAGATAAATAACTTCGAAGTTAAATATTTTGAATGAATTTGATCATGCTTTTTCGCAAATGTCGTTGTTTTACTGTATCATTTAAATAAAAATTATTTATAGCACCTAGAAAAACGACAGCCATACTGGGACAGCTGATATTTATCAAATGAAAAAGCGCTTAAGGGAACTGAGTAAACTGTGACGTCACAATCACTCATGAAAGACAAATTGACATAAATTTAGTAATGGCTTTCATTTTAATTTAGTAGGTAATAAGAACTTGGCCTGCTCACGAATGATTATCAATTGGAAACAGGTTTTACATAATGTTGTAATTCCAGAATGCATCAGCGTGAAACGTTTTAAAATGTTGTTTTGCTGTTGACGACGGAATAGAAGAGAAAAAAAGACAATTTTAATAAAAAAATTCTTGATATTGAAAAATGCCAAAAAATGATTCTTTTACGCATTCCAACTCACACGTTTTAAAGTATTTAGGATGTGTTCGAGTTAGGCAAAGTTCATATTAAACAAAATGGGAGATTTTTTGGGACTTTTTGCACTGCACACATTTAGCCATTTATCAACACGTATCGACACATCACTATGTTACATTATCGGTGCAACTTAGAATTTCACTCATTTAGAACGCAACTTAACCTAACTCGCACACGACCTAATTTGCGTTCTAAATGAGGGAAATTCTAAGTTATGCCGATAATGTAGTGATGTGTCGATACGTCCCGAAAAATCTCCCATTTGGTTTAGCATCAACTTAGCCTAACTCGCATACGTCCTTAATTCTTATTGTGTTTAGTGGTTAGTGCCACGGCTACAGAAATAATTTTAAATTTCGCATTTTAGTTTATGTTCTGTGATAACATATTGAGTGAGCGTAAATGTATGCAATACATATTTAATGCGGTTATTTTTTAAAATATACTAACTTTTATTTCGAAAGTTTTTTTTTGGTGTATCTCTACACGTGTTTCGGCAAATTCGCTTTTGCCTTCATCAGGAGAATTTCTAATATTAAAACATCTAGCAATCTTACAAACTATTTATACTATAAACATGTTATTTTTTAATACTAAACTTAATATTAATAAATCCTAAGGTTATTGTCCTTGGCGGTGACAGGTAAGAGATGGTGGCGGGGTTGGTCTGGTGTTGTTTTTATTTTACATACAGGTAGTTAGGTCGACTGGTTGTCGGTTTTTTGGGATGTATCTAAAAAGGCACGATGACACGTTGCCTTTGTCGCCGTTGAGTAAAGTTGTGGTCTGATATTTATGAATTTCGATGCTTTCTGCCGTTTCTAATTTCCAGCTATCTCTTACATTTTTGATTATTTGGGCGTTTTCCCTGTTGATTTGGTGATTTTCCTTTACTATATGTCTGGCGACATTTGATTTTATGTGGGGGTTCATATTCTTCGGTGCTTCTCTTACTTCCTTCAGGTGTTCTTCAAGTCTTACTGATAAGGGTCTTTTGGTTTGTCCGATGTATACTTTGTTGCAGGAGCCACACTCTATTTTGTATACTCCGCATTTTTCGAATGGGTCAATTGGGTCTTTTGCGGATGGTAAAAGGCATTCAAGTTGGTGTGCTCTACTAGAGTGAACTAAGTCGATATTGAACTTTTTTAACTTGGATTTTAGACCTTTCGAGACAGTGTTATTGTATACTACAGCGACTTTTCTTTGTTTTGGTTTTTCTGCTGTCAATGTCGTCATGTTCCTGGAATGTAGTTGCCTTCGTTTCTTTTTTATGATTCTATCGATGGTGTTTTGAGGGTATCCGTTGATGTCCGCTATTTCTTTAATGTATGTGGTTTCTTCATTGATGGCTGCTTGTGTAAGGGGTAGCGTGAGCATTCTATGTATCATGTGATGAAAAGCAGCCATTTTGTGTTGGAATGAATGGTTTGAATTATTGGTTATGACACGTTTTGTGCTCGTTGGTTTCCTGTAGATACTAAATTCGAAAATGCCGTTTTTGTGTTGTGTAAGTATGTCTAAGAATGGTAGGTAGCCGTTGTTTTCTCGTTCGTGTGTGAATTCAATGTTCCTGTGTGCACTGTTGAGATTTTCTAAAGTTTCTTGTAGCTTGTTTTTCCTTATGATTGCGAATACATCATCTACATATCTGATCCATACTCTTGGTAGGTAATTTTTTTCTTTTAAGCTGGACTCTATTCTGCTCATAAACAGTTCGCTTAAGAGGGATGATAAGGGGTTACCCATAGGGGCGCCTTTTGTTTGTTTAAAGAATCTGCCTCTGAAGGTGAAGTAATTTTCTTCCATGCAGAGTTGTGTTAGCTGGATGTAATTCATTATTTTAATTTTGTTGACTTTATTTTTGAGGAGCTCTTCCTCAAGGATCCTTATAGCTTCTTTTACGTTAACACTTGGGTATAACGCTTTTACGTTGAATGATACGGTTTCTTCATCTATCATTCACCGTATCATTCGACGTAAAAGCGTTATACCCAAATGTTAACGTAAAAGAAGCTATAAGGATCCTTGAGGAAGAGCTCCTCAAAAATAAAGTCAACAAAATTAAAATAATGAATTACATCCAGCTAACACAACTCTGCATGGAAGAAAATTACTTCACCTTCAGAGGCAGATTCTTTAAACAAACAAAAGGCGCCCCTATGGGTAACCCCTTATCATCCCTCTTAAGCGAACTGTTTATGAGCAGAATAGAGTCCAGCTTAAAAGAAAAAAATTACCTACCAAGAGTATGGATCAGATATGTAGATGATGTATTCGCAATCATAAGGAAAAACAAGCTACAAGAAACTTTAGAAAATCTCAACAGTGCACACAGGAACATTGAATTCACACACCAACGAGAAAACAACGGCTGCCTACCATTCTTAGACATACTTACACAACACAAAAACGGCATTTTCGAATTTAGTATCTACAGGAAACCAACGAGCACAAAACGTGTCATAACCAATAATTCAAACCATTCATTCCAACACAAAATGGCTGCTTTTCATCACATGATACATAGAATGCTCACGCTACCCCTTACACAAGCAGCCATCAATGAAGAAACCACATACATTAAAGAAGTAGCGGACATCAACGGATACCCTCAAAACACCATCGATAGAATCATAAAAAAGAAACGAAGGCAACTACATTCCAGGAACATGACGACATTGACAGCAGAAAAACCAAAACAAAGAAGAGTCGCTGTAGTATACAATAACACTGTCTCGAAAGGTCTAAAATCTAAGTTAAAGAAGTTCAATATCGACTTAGTTCACTCTAGTAGACCACACCAACTTGAATGCCTTTTACCATCCGCAAAAGACCCAATTGACCCATTCGAAAAATGCGGAGTATACAAAATAGAGTGTGGCTTTTGCAACAAAGTATACATCGGACAAACCAAAAGACCCTTATCAGTAAGACTTGAAGAACACCTGAAGGAAGCAAGAGAAGCACCGAAGAAAATGAACCCCCACATAAAATCAAATGTCGCCAGACATATAGTAAAGGAAAATCACCACATCAACAGGGAAAACGCCCAAATAATCAAAAATGTAAGAGATAGCTGGAAATTAGAAACGGCAGAAAGCATCGAAATTCATAAATATCAGACCACAACTTTGCTCAACGGCGACAAAGGCAACGTGTCATCGTGTCTTTTTAGATACATCCCAAAAAACCGACAACCAGTCGACCTAACTACCTGTATGTAAAATAAAAACAACACCAGACCAACCCCGCCACCATCTCTTACCTGTCACCCCCAAGGACAATAACCTTAGGATTTATTAATATTAAGTTTAGTATTAAAAAATAACATGTTTATAGTATAAATAGTTTGTAAGATTGCTAGATGTTTTAATATTAGAAATTCTCCTGATGAAGGCAAAAGCGAATTTGCCGAAACACGTGTAGAGATACACCAAAAAAAAACTTTCGAAATAAAAGTTAGTATATTTTAAAAAATAACCGCATTTAAACATTTTCGAAGTAACGACTCAAAATTAAAACAAAAATAAATATTTAATGTTATGTTACACACATAACAGTTTACATTTCGCAAGAACATTCATTAGTAAAGCACAAATACATTTTTGAAGCATAGTTTTTGGCGACGATGTGATTTATAGTTTTATATAATTCTGTGTTATGGCAAATCAAATGATTTTAGGATATTTTTAGACAATGTGTTTTTGCTTTAATATAACACAAAAATAAAAGTTTATATCCTGTTTAAACCTTGTTTAAACCCTGGTTTATTTATTTCTCTGCCTACAAGTATGCTATGAACTAATAGTTTTGTTCTGATTTACTATTGCATACTTATAATAACGTGTCTGTTGCACTTTCTTAGTCGCTGCTCATGTAGGGATACTTTTAGAAATCAGAGGAAAATATTTTTTAATATAAGAGCTAAAATTAATTTTAAGTGTAAAAAGTCACGACTTTCAAAATATTATAACAGTAGTACATAAAGGAATGCGAAATTTCAGCAGAGTTATTAAAATCTTTTCTAAAATTTAAGATTTAAATTCCATCATTCTCTGCGGTAAGCTTGTCGATGCGGTTCAAGAAAGTGGCTACAACTTTTAAAAAGGAGTGTTATTTCTTGATTTCTTGCGATTTTCTTGATAGTATAACTAATTTTTATTAAAATAATATAGCACAAAAAAGAAAAAATAAAACAAGAAAGGATATTAATATTCATTATTTATATATTCATTTTAAGTAAAATATATGATTTACAGTAATTAAATGCAAAGTAGTAGGAGGGTTCAGATGTTTACATATTTTAAGCTTATATTATGGTGATTAGAAATCTATATTATACATATGTGCAAAAGTAATATATTTTAAGGAATAAAAATCAGTTAGACTTATTTTAAAATCTGAAAAGTGTGTAATCATTGTGTTAGAATTTCTAATAAATGTCTGGAATACGAAACTACAAACTTTGCCTCAAATTATTTGGTTATTTGGTTTATAATTGTAATTTCGACCATCTCCATTTTTCCTATGTACTGTAGAGTTGCAGTGACGCATCACCAAAAAATTTATATATCATTTTAAGATTATTTTTCTTTATATGTTGTCGTTTAGGATTGGTAGTGTAAATACTTCATCACGCTGGGAAAGCATCGAATATTATTAGCAAGAATTTTTATTATTAATATTAGGACATATTTGTATTCTAACAAAATTACAATTTTAGTCTATTTACAAAGAATATTTTATGTACACCGAATTCACATTATGGAATTTACAAATGCTTTAGACATTTTCAAGCTTTCAGCTAGTTTTTCAAAAGTTTGGATTTAAAATAAATGTTTAAAAATAGTTCCAAAAATTCAAAAATTGCATTCGATTTTTGTTTTAAGAATGATATATTATAGTTCTGAAAATTCAAAAATTGCATTCGATTTTTGTTTTAAAAATGATATTATTGTCTCTATGATATCACCTCTCTCTAATATATAATTAGGACGTGTGCGAGTTCGAGTAAATTGAGATAAAGTAAATTAAAATTTTCTAGGGATCTTTTACACTGCACTTATGTAAATATTTATTTATTGCACTTATTTATTATTTTGGTTAAAAGTTTTCCAAATTTTTTTATTTATTTATTAAACATCTACTAACAGAATAGTATTGAAATTTAACAATTAAGAATAAAAATATAATTAATTAATTCAATTATTCTACAGCTGGTTTCACAGCAAGTGAAATTGTTAATAAAACTTTCACAGCAAAGTAACAAAACTTCAGAAAAATATGCGAACATTAAAGTCAAGTACGGTTTTGGGTCAGTTGGTTAAGGTGCGCTGACTCTGAGCTTAAAATTTGGCAGGACACGAGTTCGATTCCTGGTACTTGCAGTCTCAAAAATAATTATTTACGAATAATTAAATACAAGAATGATTTTAAATACCGCTGATGATGGGTATTTAGCAATATTCGAAACAGCTGTATGGTCAGCCAAAAATTCAATTAATTATAATAATATAAAATGACCTTTTGTTGTTGTAGTTCACTACAGTTCAAAAAACCTCTTTATTAAACATCTTATAAAATTTTTACAATAGAAACACCTAATTTACCTAATTTTTATCAAATTTACCCTGCTCGACATTTTGGTAAATACCAACATTCGCTGCCATACCGACATAATTTAATATTTTCTTCAATTTACTATCAATATACTCGAACTCGCACACGACCTTAGATAACATTTGCAAATTTAAATTTTTTTTCGTTCTCTGTCGTACCACAGAGCGGCGTTTTCGATAAGTTAAGCATACTTTTAGGTAGCCATAAGAGTAAATATTGAAAAATGGTGCCGAAAATATGGCGTTCAAAAACACACCAATTATATGTCTTCATACGTTTTACGGCTTCGTGGCTTTTTTTCAATCAACTAAGTCCACCGAAGCCTGAATAAATTGCAACCACTACAAGACAATGCCCTATGGTGCATTTGAGCTAAAGGCATTGAAAGGAATTTTTGTATAGACCCGCATAATTTTAATTTAAAATTGATGACTTGAATAACAGCACGGATACATTTTAAAGAAGTGGTCTCCAGACAATACAGTTGGCAGTTATGCGCGTAATACTAAATTGCTAATCGCTGTTGGAGTCAATTCCTCCCATCTCCCATCTGTAAAGCAAACTCCACATAAAGGGGCTACTACAAAGCATAACCGTCTGGTTCCAAACAATAATAATTTCTTGATTCAAGTAAATCAGCAAACAAGTCGTTGCACAACATATTAAATACTGAAAAAAAAAATCAAACTACATTTTAAGTTAACAACGATTTAAGTGGACGATTTACTTCACTTATCCATTTCAGTTTCGGGATATTTTTGTTTTATTGAAGTGAGTGTAACATTAACAAGAGCCTTCTGTTAATTGCACGAACTGCAGTATCGCAATAGAAGAATTTGCACTACAGCAGATGCAAAGCATATATATTATTTATTTATGAATTTATCAAATTAAGTGCTTTCGAAGATAAAGTTTTCCAAAAACTATCACACAATAAGTGTAGCTATAAATAAGCATATGTACATATTACAGAAGAGTACATCTGTTGGCTAGGCATCTTTAATGGTACTCGTATATAACACGTAGTATGGTATATTGCACCGATAACATTGTCAGGCAGAAATACAGCTTTAGTCTGAAATTCGTTAGTGCACGATTACACAAAGAACAATCACGTTCAGATATATTAAATTCTCTACTGTTAAGTTTAAAAAGACCACATCTACATTTAAAAAGTAGGCTCGATATGTGCTGAGTGTTTTCGTAATAAAAATTATGCATAATGTCATATTGCAGCTGTGGGTACATGTCATGAGAAGCCGACCTAGCATTCTCGATAAAGAAATAGTGTTCACTCCGTTTGTATAAAGTTATAATAATAATGGTTATGGATATTGAAAGACCCCGTTTTAAACACATATTTTCCTAATCTTTGACCCAATAAATGCCTTTGTCAATTGTAAGTTCAGCTAGTATTCGAGGAGAGGAGATTAATAAGTTTTTTAACATAGGCGAAATGTGTTTGTACTGTGTCTACAAACTGCATTGTCTAATCCATTTCTAAGTGGAGCATATAGTTTGGGGTGTTAGTGGGTAGAAATAGTCTCTTTTTTATAAAAAATCTAAAAATCTAAAGAGTTTTTCCACTTGATCATGGTGTTTGTAACCCCAAACTTGGGCACCGTAGAATACAATTGAACGTGATACCGTGTATATAATTTTTTAATTTATTTAAGAAAGTTATTTAAGGATTAGACAATTAGACAATTAGACTAATATATTATTTGTAACTCTGAAATATATTAGTATAGTTATATGTCGAATACAGATCCAGCTAATCATACGTCCCAAGGTGAGCACTCATTAGCAGCTGGGTTAGTAGAAAGTTCCTTGCGGCTTTCAGATCAAATGTCTGCCATTTATTATGCATGACCGGTTGAGAAGGATCCAACATGTTGCTACCATAGTAAGTTACTACCATATCGCAAAACCAAAGATTTCTTCGTGACCGGCAGTTCATGAAGCGTAAGTTACATTCTCATAGCTCTTGCATATTATACCGTATTTTTTTATTATATTGTATAGAGACATACGTATTCTCATATATATCATATTAATGTGAATATGTTTGTTGATATAACTAATAAGCTGTTATAACTAAATTACGCTGTTGCACATACAGAAGCATCAAATTCGGTTCCCAGGTGCAAAATGTGCTGAGTGATATATCTTGCATTTCAGGATTAACTGAATTTGACTATGCATTTAAACTTAAGGTGTTGTAGAAAAACTACTTTTGAGTTAGTCTTGAGAATCGTTGAATAAAATAAACATATAAGCTAAGCTTTGTGCTTTTTCTTAAATTAAAATTAATCGTGCGCATCACATAAATCCTGCCGGTTTTTCATAACTGATAGTTTCACGAGACTTCTAGAAAAAGTAGAAGCCATTTTGCTTGTAAAATTTCTTTATAATTTTTTGATAAATGCGAGTTTGTTTTCACTAAAATGTAGAAACTAATATTAAGTGCAGACTTTGTTCAACATTATGGTCTTACAGTAGATGCTAAACGCAAATGCCTTATCGACCATCTCATCGAATCGAAGGTGTTGTGCACAACTACTTTCCATCAAAATTAAACATTTCCATGGGTAGCTGCCGATTTTAACATCTTACAATAATATTAAGCGTGATCCGGTCGCTGTCTTGCATAACAATGTCATAACAGAGTGGTCGGTTATAGCTCCAGAAAGTGAAACGTTGATGCAGATACATGTAGTTTAGGGTATATGTGTATCATCACATGGTTGAATAATATAATGAGACGTGATGATCTTATGGTCTCATGCGCATAGACGGTCTTAATACGCATACTTTTCAATATGAAATAAGCAAGATTTGATTTATTTGAATTCAAGTTTATAACTTTTGGATTTCGAAATGCTGCTCAAATCTCGATTGAAGTGAACAGAAGATGCTGATATGGGTTTCATCACCACAGACGCAAGTACTTTAGTACACCCAACTACAGATGAAAACTAGTAACCCTCCAATTTTTTTATAGCAAAGTCACCTGAAATTAATAGGTAGTTTAAAGGAGCCATACAACATATTGTGTGAGAAAAAAATAATATAGCAAAACTCCCTTTACTTACTGAAGAAATTCGAGCAGATTGATTTTAATTATAAAGGGTGTTATCTAAAAATAAGACATTGTCATAACTTAAGGGGATCAGCACTTCAAATTCTTCTAATATGATGGCATGTGATAAGTCGACTCAAAGAGCACAATAGAACCATCATTCATCAGTCATCAAATCGTATTAGCTACTGTTTAGTTGTTGGATAAATTCATGGCTGTCTGGAGTGTAAAATAATAATATACTATGTAATATAATAATAATTTATGTGTACCTATAGCCCTGTCTACTAATCGCAGAAGGTTACACCAAAAGATTTTTATTCAATTTAGTATATTTAAGACTTGTTAAATAAAATGAAGAGGAATTATCTATGTGCTACTGAACTGAGAAGAGAAATCTACTTCTAGCAATAGGCCCCAGTTCAGAATCTAAAAATTATATTAATATTTAACTTATTATTACTTGATGATCCCTTTGTGATGTCTGCCCTGGAGTTTCAAACTGGATTGCCTTTCTTTCGCTTGGTTTATCCTTTCTATACCACTTTTTGAATCGGAATTAATAGAGTCTCATTAATCCTTCGTAATGTGTGTTAAGTGTCTTATGTTCTTTATGCATTTGTTGTTGTTGCTGTTTCGAATTTGTTGTCAAAAAATAAGCATAGAAAAATATACTATTTTGTTATATGTTGTTGGATATTTTGTATTCTATGGAACTCTGAGCCTTAATGAGAGGTAATTACGTTAAAAAACTATAAAGTGTAGACTCTAACCGGATATTTTACGCTACTGCTAAAGTGAAAACACTGAATAAGTACCTGTTGTCGTTGGCGTTTAGATATCTAATTCTGCTATAATCTCTCTCTTGACAATATGTACTCTGAAGAACTTTCAACTGAAGTTCTACAAGCGCTTTCTCAGGGGTCTTTTCAATCCCTTCCTCTCTATTTTAATGTAATGGATTAGTCTCCGTTCACAATTCCGTTTGTGAGCGGAATATTATACTTCGTAAAGTATGCTCGTAAAGTATTCGATTCCTACCTAAATACTCATTAATGTATTCAATATTCTCATTTATTAGTGTCTGGCGGCCATATAACATCTCTGTTCATACATGTCAAGATCAAATGACAGACAATCAGCTATCAGCAGTAAGATGTGTAGTATGTAGAGAAAAGCAACAGGCGATGCACCAACATTAGTGCCGGTAATCAATATTAATTTGTGTAATTTAGTGTTTTTAATAATAAATCCTTTAAGTTTAAACTACAATCCCAAGCGTTTAATTTAACATATTTCTACAAGTGCGTTATTGTCTCATTAGTATTCACATACTTGTACTTTTATTAAAACAGAAAATATAAATATTAAAACCACCACCTTTCATTCATGAATTGAATGAAATGTGTCGTTACATACTAAACTCATTATCTTTCCATCCTTCATTACTGGAATGTTATTTCAGACGGAAGTCTTTTAAAGCTCGATGGTTGCGGTCTTCTCAAACTAATTTCTAAGAACTGTTTTTAATGGATTCAATTCTTAAGCTGTGAAGTTCGATGTTTTTCATCTGTAATAAAAAGCCAACTAAAAAATTTAGTTTGTTTCTCACTTGTTGGCTTTCGCAATGCCTATAAGGTTTATTAAATGTTAAATTAAATAATAAATAAAGGTTTATGTACTGAATAGAAATTGGTTAACATACTTGATTCTTCCTTTTTATTAAGACAATAAACCTTATTAGTTAACCAAGAAGAATTGTAGATATGATTGCGTCGATATCCAATTCTAAAAAAAATATCAGTTTTACAATATTGGTTTGGAGGCTTCATATTGGTATACAATTTGGCATTAAAATATTCCGGTTTTTCTCATTTTTTATTTATTATAATGAAATCATCTTTTGATTGTCATTCAGACTGGAACTACGCTTCGAAACGTAAGCGTATTTACATTCGAATCAAAAATCTTGCCAAAGTCCAGCGACAGCACCGTTCAATTAAAGTGAAATCTACGACTATCCCCTTTCAGTTAACAGTGAATATTTTTAATGATTATTTAAAACTTTGCTACATACAATTATATAAATTTACCTTAAAAAAATTTATGTACTTATGTGAAAAAATTAAATTGTTAACATAAGTGCAATCTTTCTCTTGAAATACTCTTAAAATAGTAATTGGCGTTCTTCAGCATCAATTACGTTGCCTCTGCATTTCATTTCCGTTTCTATCATCCTGAAAAGATACTCCATGTAAATGAAATTTTTTCTGGTGCAAGTATCAACGTCTGCTGGTTTGCTTCAAGTGAATTGACAATGTACAACAAAGTAATATTTTTCATGAAATGCGACTTCTCATTCTCGTAGATAATGAATTAAGGATGCATAATGTTGTTAACTTAATCGAGGAAAAATAATGACGTATTAAATTTGTATAATTTATTTTTTTATAATATCGCAGCAATTTGTAATTATTACCTAAGACTTTTACTTTAAAAACAGAAAATACATAATATAAAATTGTCCAGCATATATACCAATAACTCCTATCGAGTAAATACTCGTACTCGCCTCAAAAAATTTACAATAATTGAATAAATACATAACTTCATTTAGAAAAAGTTTTTCTTTTAATGCCTGGAAAAAATCTTTGTCCAACAGATAATTGAAGACCCCGCAGTTTGCTTCCAGCTCTAGATAAAATTGCAGAAAAAGTATTGGTGGTAAAGCTCATTACAACAGAAAAATTTGGTTTCCAGAAAAATATTTTGCAACATATCTTCAGCAAACAAAAGTCTCTTTAAGTATAAAACAGCTGTTAGTGAGGTAGAATCTATTGGAATGGGTTTCTTTGATACTGTTAAGGTGTTTAACAAACAAAGGCTGTGTGAGCCGGTACGTTATCCTGGTGTAAAATCCATGAGTTTTCCTTCCATAATTCTGGCCTCGTTTTGCGAATGGCCTCACGCAAACGACGCATAACGGCCAAATAATACTCCTTACTAACCGTTTGACCATTTGACAGTCCGGAAGGAATTCATAGTGCACTACACCACGAATATCGAAGAAAACAGTCAGCATAACCTTGATTTTGGAGCGACTTTGGCGTTCTCTTTTCGGTTTCGGCTCACCTTCGAGCACCATTCGGTCGATTGTTGTTTGGTGGTCAAATTGGCATGTCAAATTCATAGACCCATAGACTCATCACCAGTTATGATGCGTTCGATGAAAGTGGGGTCACTATCTGCGTAGGAAATCATAAAAATTCTCGTTTTTTTTTTTATCACAAGGTATGTCGAAACTTTTGTTTGCAAAATTGGACTTCAAGTTATGGAAGTTTGTTTTTTATCTTTCTTAAATGTTTAATAGAAGTGTAGGCAGAAAAACTTAAGCGAATTGAACAACAAGTACAATAATAATGACTTTTAATTAATTTATTAAAAAATATGTAATCTGTTCGTTAGTCTATTTTAACCCATTAATGCAAAAATTTGGGAACAGTAATTTTTAACTGCTAAAGCGTAATTGCATGTGAAGATTAGTTACCAAAAAAAATTGATTTAATGGTCCACACATCCCATACTTTAGTCATACTTTACCCACAGTTTTGACAAATAATCAAAATTTGCTTCTCTCTATCATATTTATATCACATAAAAACTAATAGCAAGTAAAAGTAAAACGAATTGTCAAACTTTACTATATGTAATGTTTCTCTTAAAAGTTAATTTTTTGGTAACGACTTGAGAATTCGCTTACCGAGCGGGTGTTTAGTCACCCATTCCGATAACAGAGTACAAGTGGTTTTCAGATCATAAAAGCTTATGTCGGTTGTCTTCTTAAATATTTCATCACAGATTTATCTGCAGATAAATGTTGCTTCCAATTGACAAGAAAGAAGGTCCTGACTTGAACATTTTATTAGTATAACTTGAAGATAGACTGTTGTTGCCAAAGGGGACATATTTATTTATATCTAAAAATCTATTTGGTTTCACTGCATTACTAACTTCCGGGACATTAAGATTATTATATGCACACCAATAAATGTGCTCTGTGGGTAATTGGCAATAACCAAGTAAGAGAGAAATTCCCTTCTCGGTAGTTGAGCTTAGTATCAATAAAGAAAATTAAAATTGACCAAGAAAGAATTGTTATTTAAAATAACTGTTCGCGACAGTTAAACCTAGTATCTGCAATAAAACTTAAAATTAATCAATAACATACGTTATTTAAAAAATATTTGATGAAATTAGCAAAATACGAAATATTGTTATCGAGTTTCATAGTTTTCCAGTTTCAGTTAGGTTGCGATAGCAGAGCAGAAGGCTTTCAATGTATCATTCAGAACTGGAGTAATTAAAAACAGTTCATTTAAAGTTAAGGATAAACTTATGGAATAAGCACACTGAAAAAGTTCAACTTGCAACTTGAAGTGGTGATTAAGCAGAGTTCCTTTTACTTTGGTTCGTTTTAGAAGAAAAAGAACATTAGAAGAAAAAGTACTTCAAAATGGAAAAAATCAATTTAGAGAAAGTCGTTTTCAAGGACTGAAACTTGAATGTGGCGTTTAAGTCCTTAAGTTTTGTTTCATTTTCGCAGTTAAATTAAGTTTGGGATTAATTGAGACCTAGTCTTCTATTGCAAATATGATTTATTAAAGGAGGTGTCCCATTTTACTGACAAAAAATTTCTTGTCAGTCTCATATACGGTATTTTGCTGACTTTATTTTTTAATTCGGTTGCAGTTTTCATAGCACTAAATTACATATCCTTGGAGCAGAATTACAAAATTACAGAAGAAATTTCCACATAGAGTTAATCAATAAATCAGAGTAGTCAAACATCTATATCGAAAAGATTAGGAGATTTTTAGATACAGCTGAAGTGAAAGAACTTATTCGTTAATAAGAATAGGGCAGGATATAATAGTTTATGAATGGATTCTGTGTCACGAACAGAAAATATTCACTAAATACTAATAATAATATTAGATTAATTTATTTAAAAAATATTGTTTTTAGAATAATATAAAATATTCAATGAAATGACATGCATAAATTTTGTTATTAAATAAAAAAAATTGGAAAAGGTTACTCATGACCTAATTTATGCTTATGTTTATTTTTGAGCCCATATTATGTGAATATTTTGAGCCTTCACAATACTGATTATAACAATCAGGTGTCATCATACAATAATACAATTATTTGATTTTAAATTGCAAAAATCAACAAAGTTATATAAACATATAAACATTATTATGAAAGGAGAAGTTAATGAATCAATTGGCGTTGGTTTCGACTATGAAATGAATTCAGGGCTATCGTGTGGTTCGTTGACTCCATAACATCTACCTTAGACTTTTTGCGATGATTTTTTAAGACTTACGACGTAGATTATTAAGACAAGAGTACATCGACTAACCTACTTGCACAATTGGTGATGCAGCTCCATCCTTTGCCACTGTGCAACGCTGGTACAATGATTTTAATCATGACCGCAGATCGCTCCTTGACGAAATTCGTGAAGCTCACTCAAAATCAGTTGTTGTGCCATAAACATTGATGTTGTGCAAAAACTGACATTGCAAGATCATCATGCGACATACTGTGAGATTGAGGTTGAGGTGGAACCCTAGCCATTAGTTTCACCAGCATACGGGAGTATAAAATATTGTACGATCATTTAGACATGAGAAAGGTTTGTTCTCATTGGATCCCATCTTCAATCATTTGACAAAATCTCATAAAGATGCTCGTGTCGATTGGTGCACACAAATGCTCAAGAAGTACAATGGCGGTGCTTCAAAAGACGTATATGAGATTGTAACAGGTGACGAATAATGGATATAAACGTATGAGCTAACTAAACGAGTACCATTACAGGTACGTAAAGCGGTCAATTCCGAATGCTATACAACCATTTGTTTACCGAAAGTCTTCAGTGAAGTATGAAACCCAAACAAGTGCCTTCGGATCATTCTTCATCTCCAACAAGACAACACAAGTGCGCAAACATCTCGTCTAACAATCGAGTATTTAAACATTAAAAAAATCGATATTTGATGGGTTATTAGTTCAAATTTTGCACCCAATGACTTCCTCTTGGTCCCGAACGTCAACAATAAATTGCGTGGACAACGGAAGAAGCCCTTGTTGCATTTAAAAACACTGTTTTAGAGGTGTCTGAAGAAGATTGGAAAAAATGCTTTGACAAATGGTTCGAACGCATGCAAAAATGTATTAATCATAAATGAGAATACTTCGAGAAACAATAAAGCAATTTTCAACGAAAAGTTAGTATTTTTTCATTATTAGGCTCAAGATTTAAATAGTGGGCCTTGCAATTACTAATAAAATTATTCAATTTAAATATGCACTTACCTTATGAATTCATTGTGAAAAATAATAAATAAAATTAAAATATTTTAAATACTTTTTAGATAAATTAGATAAATACCTAAGAAAATAATTGAATTAAATTTTTTTAAACTAACAATGAGATTTTGTTATCGAGATTTTTTCATTCTTCAGACGCAGCACAACTGTTACGATTTAACTCCAAGCTCATTAGATGAAATTAAGTGCTAATTTCTTCCCTGGTGTATGCACCTGGTGTATCTGTTAACTTAAAAGAGGTAGTCCTCGATATACGCACCTTTTGGATTTAACAGTTACATTTTATACTTGCATAATATTTTATGCTGCTGAAAAATATTTAAAGAATCTATATTGGGTTAAAAATTTTTGATTCAGAGTGAAATTTAGGCAATTTTACGTGATATTCGTCACATTCCTAGTAATAATTGGAAATAATAATGTGAGAAATAATGAAATAAGAGTGCAACTAATATTAATCTTTTAATTTTTTTAACTCTTTATACTGTCAAACTATTTCTATCCTCATTTCATGCTGTTTCATTAAATTAATTTTTCAGAAGCTACGCGTAGCAAAAATTAAGGACACAGCATTCATTTTGTAGTTTTATAGGTGACTTTTATACACATTTGATTCCATTATATTGCAAGAAACACTGCATCAACATTCTTTTCTATAAGAACTTAGGATTTTCGGAATGGGTTCGTCCTTAGTCCGTAGTCCGTAGTCCGCAGTACATTTAACTGGAAACATATTGTCTCTTTTGCTATGTGCTTTTTATTGTTTTCCACATGCAAGATGTGCCGAAAATTCATAAACATTTGGTAAGACTTGATTGCATTTTTAAACGATTTTTCTTTAATTTTATTTAAAAAATATTTTGGTGTAAAAATATAAAATCTCAAAATTACTTTGGATGCGGTGCAAGTTTTAATTTAATTAAAAATGAATTCCAGCTAACTTATGTTCATATTTTGCTCATATATACTACATATACTACTTTATATATGTTGTACTTACAGTAACTTACTGTTATTTATTTAATGCAAACGCCTTTAAGTATTTTTATTATTATTTTTATCACTATTCATATACGCACAATTTGTAATTATTACATATATTTTATAAACCGATGCACTTTTCACATTTATGTGTCTTTATCCGTCATCTTCTTCTGCCTCTGCTTTTTAGCTGTCATCCTGCATAAGAGTGTTGCATTCGCTTCAGTATTGCTTTGTTCTGTGACACTCCACCCTCCCATGAATCTTTGTAAGATTCACTAACCTGACAAGTAGTTAGCTTGGTGGCTGGACGAGTTAGGAAACCATTCTTGATCTGTACGCGGGCTGATTTTTAAAGTGGCTTGCCACCTATATTTCGGACACGACATGACGCTTCGGCAATATAATGGGACGTCGAGCAGATATATGGCTTCATCCAGTCGACCCCTGGCACGAATAATTTCCTCGTTGTCTACATATGGCGTCAATTTATATAGCTTGCATTTTTTGAAAAGAAGCTGTTGTAGGTTGTTGAAGGTTGAGTTGGCTCCTATCCTTCGAAAAACAATCCTCCTGTACCAGCCTCATTATGAATTTTTCGGCTACATCGATTTCACTAGGTAATACGATGGCAGCGACTATAAATTATCACACCCTTTTATAGATAAAGGATCATGTTTTCTATGGAACAGCTCTCAGGAACCAAGTAACCGAACGTTTAAACCTAAAAAAGCAACTGAAACGATTAAACTTTATCAAGATTTCACTGGATATTGCAGTAGTAATCTTTTCTTCTGGCGTATTAGCATGAAACGAAAATAAGGCAATTGGCCAGCTCTTTTATTCTCGACTTATGAATGTTGGCCCCTTTAACCAAATGTTGTCATCGTCAATTTTAGGCACTCTTTTGGTTCATGTTGCAGCGTTAGAAAGATTCATTTCCGTTGGCACCCATTTCCAATGATCTTCCTTCGTTTAGGTTAATATTTCAGCTATACGATGCCCAGCAAATGGTTTGAATCGTCGATTTATCTAATTCACCAAACAAAGAACTATTTTAGAATCAGTTCAAAACACGATACGGAATGCATTTATTTCATGTCTGTCCACTACCAGTATTGATAATCCAGTAGCCAACATCGCAGAATGCAGTTCCAACCTTGGCATGGATAGGAGTTTCTGTGGCAATGTGAGAGTTTTATTACAGCAAAAACTACACCGACAGCATATTGATGTTCAATTCGCAGATACGCGGCTATAGCGAATGCACCTTAACTGGTATTTATAAATATATGGACTTGGACTTTTTTGACAATGTTGAGATGAGGCGAGTAGCACCTTGGTATAAAGAAATTGGCTATAGTGGTGAATTCGTCCCAATTTTATTTGGCTTTCTAGGCTTCTTACAACAATACTTTTGGAGTAAGTAAAATATTCGGTAAGACACCATATGGATCAAATATAGCCATCACAAATCCTAAAAGCTTTCGCTTTGTTGGAGTCCTTTTACTTTCGATTACTTATTTAGTTATGCGATAAAATTTTGTAAAGATTTGAAACGAATCATTTGTCACGTTCCAATACATTCCTAAGATTTTCTCAGTTTGGCTCTGCCGATCCAAACAGATGAAATTTGCATTTTCACCTAGATTCATGACGTTATGTATACTTATATACTTATACGGCGTTTTCATTAATTTGCATCACTTGTTGACAAATTTGTAGAGCGTGCTCTTCTGTATCGATCCTGGTAACTTAATCGTCCACGTAAAAATTTTCATTTATGGCAGATACAGCTTCCGGATATTTTTATAATGTCGAACTTTTTCGACATTATGGTTCTTAACAAATTCAGCGCAAAAGGGCGAACATATCGACGTCATATTGTTCGATTGGTGCTATTTCTCATCCGCTCCTCCATAAGAATCGTTGGGCTCGCTTATGTCTGCAGCAACTGCAGTACGACCCTACGAAGTTTAAAAAGTATTCCCATTAGTGGTTTACCCTTTTCTGCTTCCTAGTTGCATTAGCAATGTGGCGACTAATTTTAAAGCACTTACTTTCGGATTTTTGTTAACTTCTTTTAAAACCAAGCTGACATCCCTACGTATGAGTATCCTTGGGCGGCCACTGCGAGGTTTATTTTCAGGAGAACCAGTATTTTTATAATTTCTTATTATCGTCTAAACTGTTGATCGAGTCAAATTTACTAATTTTGATACTTTTACCATAAAGTTTTTTTTCATTTCTATGCTTAATAACCAGATTTCGCATATCACTTGAAATTCTTTTCTTGGACCCATCGTGTCAATTAAATACCACTCTCAAAGCACAACTAAGTGCATTATATAAATGTATGACTCATGCCACAAGCATGAAATATGAAAAACGGTACTTTCCCGTTTAACATTTAAATTACTGTCGACTATATCTAACAATCAATGAAGTGTATGTAGACTTTTGTCAATGATTTTTTTAGGTTTTTTTCGAATAACTTTGTTAATTTATATTGATGAATGGATTTTCTTTTGTTTATTATTATTAAAAAACAGTTCTAAACAAAACTGTATCATTACTTTTTTCTATTATGTCCTTGGATTTACGAGCTAGCAAAAATGGGGGGTGTATGTAGAGTTTTGTCGCTGACTGTAGGCTAAGACGGACACGATGAGATTTTAACATATATGTTGAAATATATTAAACAAATCTCATTTTGGAGAACTTTTGTTTCAAATTTTTTATGGTGATAATTAAGCGAAAATCTTAAAAAATATACATAACATTTTATACAAAATCAAATTTTAATTACATTATTTTAAATTTTCCTTCTTAAATTACAAATTATATTACTAAACACCAAAGAATATACGCGAGATGGTAACGAAGTACAAATATTTGCACTAACGTAGCTGCGAAAATAAACAAAAATCTTTTCCGCAATCAACAACAGAAAATGCCAGAGCAAATATTTGTCCAAGAAGTGCACGAGAACGTAAAACCGTTTGTAATTAGCGTTGAGTCAACAGTCATTAAAATTTTTAAATTTCATTTTTATGTAATTATCGCTGAAATTAGAATCGAATTTGCATAACGAAACCCTAAGCAACTTAATTGGTTATTCCTAAACGTTTCGTTCTTGATTATTACTTCCTCAAATTCAAGAAAGTACGAGTAAAAAGCTTAAACTGTCAAAAAGTCTCGATTTGTGCAGATATTCAAAAGAAGATATTTTGCCTTATGTAAGCCAAGAATTTTGAAGAAACTGATTATATGCTAAATTGCCTAAAAAGTTCATCCAAAAATATGTACCGTAATAATCTGTTTTTTTGTTCATTATGTGCTTGTCAAAATTTGATTAGTGGTGCCCAAACTAGACTAAAAGTGTAGAAATTGAGGACGATTTCTGATCTTCACAAATATGAAACTATTTGAATATTTAATTTTTCCAGAAATTGCCAAGTTATTCACTAGACTAAGTTGTAATTCTAGATTTCCAAAAACATTGCCATTCACGATGTCTTCATCCGCATGCAGGCTAGGTTTCACATTGCATCTAAGTTTGGAAACAATGAATATTTTGAAATTTTAGATGATTTCGTCAGAAAGTTTAACCCAAGTACAAAATATTGTGTACTTTTAACTAAAAAAAATTAAATGAATTAAATTTTAATTGAATTGATTATTCGTTTGGATCACTTATTCTCTAACCTACATCTTAACTTTCTTTTATATATAGTTATACAATGTCACCATGTCACCATTATTTAATAAATATTACAATTAACATAGGAATATTATTTCTGAATTATTAGGAATATTTCCGCTAATCAAATAAATAGATTCATGAACTATTAAATTATTGGCTGGAGAGATATATTATTATTTATTTACTATCGGTATTAGCAGCAGTGATGATTGCAAAAAGTGTTAAAGAACCAGATGTCGAAGACACTCCGCAATAACTTCTCTATTTCTATATGTCTTTCTTAAAAACTCGGAGAAAATTTTCTGCAGCTATTAGTTTTGAATACATAAAAACACTGAAAAAATATATACTTTTGTTAAAGAAGAAAGTATTCTTGAAGTAATAATTAGTTTCCATCCCAATTTCTTAAATTCACAATATTTTTATTTACATGCTTGGAACTAACACTACAAATAATCAAATATTTGTCAAAATTAAATAGAAGAACCTAGAAAAGTTTAAACACCGAACTATGGTGATTATTTTTATTAATAATTATACAAAACGTAAGTGATTAGAACCTTTTAAGTAAACTACAATATATCAATTTTAAAGGACAGCTCAAGAATGAGTTGCGGGGTAAACCAGTTCTTTAAGCTACCTAATAAAACCACGGCTTTTCCGACAGTCAAACGGTAATTAGAGTCTTTCAAACTTTCATTATAAAATCGAAGCTAGTTAAAGAGTGCAGAGTGGGTATTGGTGAGCTAAACTGACTAGCTGAAATCAATCTCATCTTAGTGCCTGAACATATAAATATTGAAGAGGATAGAAAACCAGAGGGTGTTATCAGTGGCGTCGCTAGGCATCAGCGATGTCGGCGACCGCCGACGGCCTCTCGCCCACAGGGGCCTCGCAAAAAGTTACCGACTGTGGATTCTAAGCACTTAATAAATATTTTGAACAATTTGGTTTGATAATGGCATTAATCATATTCGAAGTATTCCCGAATGTTTTTAAAGTAACCAGATTCATGTTCACAGTTTCAATCAATATAGCTTCGACGGAAAGAAGCTTCTCATAGTTAAAATTGATTAAGACGTGCTAGAAAAGTATTATGATCCAAGAGAGACTATCTCCATTGGAAATTCTATAAACTGAAGCAAAAATAGCAGCTGGCGCAAATTATGATATAATTTAAAAAAAAATTTATTTATCATTAATTTATCATTTATTTTAATTTGTGTTTATTTTAATTTGATTAACAATAAAACTGGGTTATAAAGGGGGCCTCGCAATTCTGATGTCGCCGTCGTGCAGAGTTGGTCTAGCTCCGCCACTGGGTGTTATCATTGTACTTAGTCTTGTAACAATTTCTATATTTATTATCTCTAGACTACTCCGACGGTCATGCTTCCGCTTGCAAACTACAACTGCTGTTACTGGTGATGCCATATTATTTTTTGTATGATATTTCATAATATGACAGACGGTTTGGTTTGTCTTAGTGCTTTCTTGGATGTATCTTTAGCGATACCGATTTATATTATTTTCATTTAATTTGTATTATAATAATTTGTTATCGGGCTAATTGGTCAAATTTAAATATAAATAAAAAGACACTAATTTATTATTTATATTTAAAAATCGTTTATACTTTATTTCCGATATTTCGACTATCTTCGATAGTCATCTTCAGGGAAAACTACACAAAATATAGGATGTTCCATTTTTATAGCGGATTATAAAGAAAAATCATACAATAAATACAATAATAATGATGACAACAAAAAAACCAACAATAAAAATACAAAAAGCAAAATAAAAATTATGAAAAAACCTTTACAAACATCCTGTGTCATTTGTTTATAATATTTCTATAAGCCTGAGCACAGTTGTCCGTATCAGTTTTATAATTAAGTCATACATATATTATTGGGCACTTGAAGTATTGAGAGCATTTCAATAATAAATGGAAGGCATTTAAATTGCGTGTAAGACAAATCAAAATTTTGTTAATTCATTAAAAGAGACCGCGTGAATAATGTAAAGCTCATTGTGTTATATACTTTTAATACACATTAGGAAGAAGAAGAATTAAACAATTTCTCTGTGATTACCCAGCTTTGATTTCCTGAAGAAACTGGTCTTTATGAAAATATTTTTTTGATGAAAGGTCTGTTGATGAAAGGTCTGATACATAACTTAATTCAACAGTATAGATCTAATGTTTATCTGTTTAGGTTTCTTGGAGATTGTGGTTAATTATGGTTAGTTTAAGATAATCTACTGACTTGCCACTGTGACACAGCAAGCCTTTCACACTGTACTGATTGTTATCCTACACTACTCATCGTGTGGCATTGTGTGGGGGTTTAAGTGCGTTTAAGTCTTCTACTGTGACTTTCAATACTTTTTACCTAATGTCAAAACAAAGTTTCTGCAAATTTTTAAATTAATTAAAAACACAATTCAGATTTAACCATAAATTTCTTTATATTAGGACAATATTTCAAAGTTCTAATGCAAAAAAATGAAGTTCATTTTTAATGCGAAATCTATTTCAGTCACTTAAGCCTTTTAAGCCAATGCTTCTATTTTAATGTAAGGCATTATACAATTATATGTAAATAATATATATATGACTATAAAGTATAAAAACGATATTTAAGTCAGGAATAGGAATAAATTATATGTTCAAATTTACGTCTTTAATAAACACTTAAGGTAACTCATAGTATTCCGACTATGCAAGCATACATGAACGTTTAAGTTATTCACGCAAAGCAGAGGCAACACATGTTGAAACTTCCAAGCTACACCCGTCCTTTCGTACTTCAGTACTTCAGTATTCCAGTACTTCAATCTCAATTAGAAAACGTGTAGTATATAAGAACAGAATGTACAAAAGCTTTGAGAAAATAACCTAATTTTAAATATGTACTTATATACACATATATATGTGAGAACATATATATGGTATGTATCTCCCACTTTCAAAATATTTCCCACTTTACTTCATTACTGCTCCATTTTGTTCGCTACACATGTCAATTATAAACTTTTCAGTGTTAAAAGGAGAAATTTCGGTAATCGCTCTCATAACAGTTAAGATATTAATTAAATTTAAATAAAATTTAAAAAGGTTCCAATAAATTATATTAGACATATATATTTGTATTTTTTAAAAATCAAGTCAAATAAAATAGTTCAATTATATCTTATTAACACTCGTAATTAAGCAAATCTTGGTACAAAATTCAAAAAGTTTATTAATTATAATAATTTTTATTATTTTGGTAAAATGATTTTTAAGTAATTTACTGTTATAATTTATATTTATATTGCTTATAATAAAAAGAAATGCCTTTCTTTGCTATTCGAATCGGTCTAACTTTGAAATGAATTATTATTTTTTAATCTATTAAAAAATAATGTGCGATATAAATTGACGAAATACCAACTGCGGTGTTTATTATTATTATGACATGTTCTATAAATTACAAATACAATTCAAGAACTTAGTCCATTTAGATATGCTTTCCAGACACCTCTATTACGCGCTAATGCTCTAAGCTCACTGAACGATTTGTTAGTTTTCTTTGTTTATCGATCTTCTACATGTGCTTTTTGACCGTCCACGATTCTTTCTACCTTGTGGGTTCCAATCTAATGCTGAGACTGCGGTGCTTAGCATAGGATAAACTGTCGCACCTCTGGTTATGTAGTACGCGAAGTAGAATTGAAACAGTTTTTATGCAATTTTAAATACTGAATATGACATTATCACTATGCAATGTTGTATCTTAATAGATTTAATAAAGTTAAGTTTACCGGGAAGAATAAAACTTTAAAAATAAAGAAATTTCTATTGAAAATTAAAGCATAAAATTAAATACGGAGAAAAATTTCCTCTTTATAAGATATATCTATTCAATATATCACATTGAGGTATTAAAGGTATTATTCGTTTTACGAGTACTAAAATGTATATTTGGTCTTTCAATGCATAGAGGAGAGATGCTTTATCTAAAATATCGGAAATGTAATTAAAGTTGTTCTGTGGTACTACTATACCGTTTTCATCTACCATTTTGGTTGCAATGAGGATCATCAAATGATATATGTATAAATGGTAGTTCTGTAAAGTAACATCAAAAATAATTTACTACATCAGCAACTGTTTTTAGAAATATCTATCTCCTAATTATAAATAGACAGCATTGAAAAGAGTTCATCAACTATTTTTATAATTAATTATAAATCAAAACAGTTTTATAAAATTGTACAGACTTGATGTATGAAATTTTCAACGAAATTTATTTAAATCGACGAAAACCTATACACGGTTTGTGAGCCGTGAACCTATATAATGTATATATATATAAGAGTACACATTAATTTAAAATATTACATGTAAAAAGCTGTGGAAACCGAACATAGTTCCATTGTTAATAGTTTTTATTTGTTTGAAGCATGCAACGTCAACATGTGTCCAATTTCCGATTGCATATGTCGACTCACCGGAACGAACGACCGAAAAAACCAAGTGTCCTGGCATTTCGTATCAAATGTTGCGCTTTCAAATATTCATAAAAGCGTACTTTTTAAAATTTTTATGCGTAAAAGTGCAACATTTTCGTATAATTTTTAATTCGAAAAGCAGCTTGTTTCCTGCTTTTTTGTTGTTGGTTCATAAAAAAACATGCTTTTGGACTAAAAGTAAACCATTGACTTTAATTAGTCCTGTGAAACATGGACATGTACGAGGACGTACATTTTCATCTTACGTGCACGTAAGCCAAAGAGCAGCGATTATGAGGAAAAAGCTAACGAAAATATTACTAATATTTTTCTGCATAGTTTCTGCTTTCACTTAGTCGTTTTTAATCTTCTAGTCTCATTGGAAATGTAAAGCATAATTATAAGGAATAAAAGCGAAGATTTGTTATTCCACGTTAAGTTAGGTTAAGTTGGAGTGGCAACCTAAGAGGGTGTCATTTCGTGCTCATACATAATTTCTTAAAATATGTGACGCTATTGTTCCCAAAGGACTGGTCCAATAATTTTTAAATATTATTTTAATATTATATTTCAATATTGAGTTCATTTTATATTTGATAAAAAATTCTTGCGATCTCATTCTATATAAACGAGCACAGTAAGAAAGGCTAGGTTAGGCTAGGTTAACCTCGTGCTCTAAGGTTCATTTCAGCACAAATGATGGAATGATGGTTATTTGTATTAAAATGACTTACCAAAAATGTTTAATTTTCATAGCAAATAACAAAGAAAAAGGCAACCCACGAAGATATTGCTCTCTAATAATTCATATGATTTCGTTCTTAAATTGAAAAATTGACTTATAAAATAATGAAATTATAAATTTAAGTAAGATAGTAATAGCAAGGAAACTGATTTATTTCGTTTTTATTTAAATATTAAATATTAACATGTCATTTAAATGAAGCTAGATCATTTTGAAAGATGTGATGTGATTGAATAGACTAAGAGATCAATCAAGTGAATATAAAAGGTGAGGCAAGACAAAAAAGTTGCACCAAAGTTGCTTAAAAATCCAAATAATGTCATCTTGTTTCGATTATTGTAGTGTGGTTCATTATGTATTCTTCTCGCCGAATCAAACTGTTAAATATCGTTTGGGCGATATTCGACGGTTACGTAAAACTATTCATTAAAAGAGGTCAATATTATAAGTGGACAATTCTTGCTTTTTGCACCACGATAATACGTTTGTGCAAACGATTGAATCAATTTTCGGAACATATTTACCACTTTGAAGTTGGTATCTCTAAAATCAGGGTTTTGAATGTGGCAACGGTCTGTTCGGGTAATAAAAAATTCACGTCACGCATTTTGTTTTTTTTATTTGGAAACAAGAAGTCATTGCCAAAACGGTTTATAAAGTAGATGACTCATAAAGTATGGAAGCTCACATTATAGAGATGAAGGATGATATTTCTTTAATGGTGGGTTTTCCTTATTTAATCGAAGACCCCCAGCAAATTAATGATTGTGTACCACTTAGAATACACAGTTCTATGTCGTTCAAGTAGTATAGTTGCGACTTGACCGAATTTTTTTAAAAAACATGCGACCATTTGCTTTGATTTGTTTCGTCCGCGGACAGCTTTTGTCCGATTCTGCTCACTTTGGAAGATACAAACAGTGATTTGGTATTTTGTTTCGGGCTCATAGGTGTAGATCCATAATTTATCACCTGTCACGATGTCGTAGATGTGTTTTACGCAACCTCGATCGCATATTCTTAGCATTCCATTGCACTAATCAACTTGGGGTTTTTTTTTGAGCAGTTGTCAAATGATGGGGAATCCAATGGGAAAAAATCTTTCCGTCAGCTAAATGTATATGTAAAATTGAATGTATGCTGGTCCCATTAATGCCCAATCACGCTTCTATCCCCCGGTATGTAATATGCCGATCCATTTAAATCTTTTCTCGCACTGCACCGATGTTTTCCGATACAACAGCCGTTCTTCAACGAACTACACAAAATGCGTCATGGAATAAACGACGAACACGCTCAATTTCATTGAACCAGTGTTTTATAGTCGTTGGATGTGGGGTTTCATCAGTAAATGTCGAACTAAGTTGATCGATGCATTCTCGTTATTGTTAATCCCAGTTGAAATCAGTAAAAAATCATCGCACGAAAATGTCCATTATTTAATTCGATTTTTTCACAATATAGAATCGATTAAAACAACACAATAAGCGCGCATAAACTAAAAGGTGGTAATGAAATTTATGCTAGAAAATCTAAATTTTTCGAACAGATTCATCTGGCAATACATAGTGTTGCCTAGGCAAAATTTAAAAAGCAGCCTACATTAACGCCTGATTTAGCACAGTTTGGCTATTTCCTATTCCCGAATAGCTTGACTCGGGAACACCATTTGACATGATTAAAGAAATAAAGAATAAGAAATCGTTACCATAAGTGTATTGTATCGAAATGATGTTACTTGAAGTCGACTCAAAAGATTAAAAGAATAAAAGAGAATCCTCTTAAAATCCAATTTAACTATATTTTTTGATGACATTGTTATTTCGGAGAATTTCTTTTAACTCTTGATGGGTAATGAATGCTGACTCTGAGCTTCAAATTTGGGAGGGTACGAGTTCGATTTCTGGTACTTGCAGTCTCAAAAAAGAAAAAATTATTTACGAATAATTAAATACAAGAATTATTTCCAAGACCACTGATGATGGGTATTTGGCAATAATCAAAACAGTTGTATGGTCAGCCAATAATTTAATTAATTAAAATTATATAAAAGGAATTTTTGTTGTAGTTTACTACTTTTCGAAAAACCTCTTTAATTTTAAATTATGCAATATTGCTTGCCAATGCGTTGTTCTTGGTTTTATGGCCTTCAAGGTATTTATTAATGAATAGTTCGTACACCCTTTTCCAACAATAAAATCTTTCCAAAATTACTATATTCAAATATTGGCTTCCCAGAAATTTTGTTAAATCAAATTAACAATTTTGATCCATGGACTTAATGTCCATATCTACAGCAGCGAGGAATTCAAAAATGCATTGCAACTATTGTCAATATTTTTAGAATTAATAAGAAAGAAATATATGGCGTCTAATCTTCCTTAATTATAAATTACCCTGAAGTGCGTAGTTAAAACTAAGTTAAAACTTCACTTTAAAACTAAATTTATAATCTACAAACCCAACAATAAAGTTTCTGAAACTCTTTAAGTAAAATTAAAGAGCTGAGAGTCAATTTTATAACGTTTTAGAGAAACTATTTCAGCCAGAGGTTCAATTAAAAATCCAATCAAAATTATATCCACGAAGCTTCATTTCATTTCTCACAATGCAAAAAAGTTGTTAATGATAATTCATCACTGATTTACTGGATACAATCCTTTGCCATTGAGTGACACAAAGTGGATGCAAACAATGAGAACACACCTTATGTAGGTCAAAACAGTGACGTAAAAATTAAGTGCAACGGACAGAAGTGGCAATTTTCGTAGTTGCATTAACGGCTCGGAAAGTTAATAATTGGAATAATTACACGGAATAATTAAAATGAGAAAACAGAGTTCATCATGTAAGTGCATTATATTAAAAATCATATATTTTAGAAACAAACGAAAGAAAATAATGAACATTTAAATTACCTTCAAGGATTATATATAAAAGCTGCAATTTTTATTTAGCACTATTATTTAATTTATTTAATTTATATGCTCAATTGTAAAAATTATTACTCTCAACTAAATCTTCACATTTTCAAATACTTCCTGTTTGCTTTATTTTCGATAATCTTGTGATAATGTGTAGTTCGCTATTTCGGACAATCCTACTAAGCACATTTTCTACATACAAATCAAGTCTTGAAATGCACAAGGCAAATGTCGTGTTTGAATTTCTTTTGCTCATAGTTTTTGCATTTGCATTGCTCGATATTCTTAAATTAAATCCCACTTAAGCGTATGCAGCAATGTACGATTTATACCAAAAGGTAAATTCAAAATGAGCGAAGATAAACTAATTTTAGGAGCAATGGAGCAATTGTGCTGTTATGCTCTAATATGTTCTAAGAAAACTTTTGTATACTTTTGTAATATAACAATATAAGCCACATCATTATATAGAACATTGACTCAATAATAGTTTTTCGAACTACTAATATTTGAATAATTTAAATGATTTGCTATAGATGTTTGGTAGTGTTTGGTAGTCTATTAAAAAACTTGTCACATACCCAAAGAAAACATTGTTTAAAATAATGCTTTCTAGGATTTCCATCTATTATGTATAAAATTGGATTTATAATTGGAGAATATTCATAGAAGGCAGGACAGAGTTGTTATTGTATTTTATATTTTTACATAATATATTAATATTTAAAATTAAAAAAAAATAATAAATGTCGCCCGTGCGACTAGTGGAGTAACATTAGCATGACTTTCTCAGCATTACGTTCCTAGATTAGGTTCTATACATAAGAATGAACAAATCATGCAACAAATAATGCCTCTAAAAACTTTCACAGCAAAAGTAACAAAACTCCAGAAAAATACGCGAACATAAAAAGTCAAGTACGGCTTTGGATCAGTTAGTTAAGGTGCGCTGATTCTGAGCTTCACATTTGGCACGACCGAGTTCGATTCCTGGTACTTGCAGTCTCAAAAAAGAAAAAATTATTTACGAATAATTAAATTCAAGAATTATTACCAAGACCACTGATGATGGGTATTTGGCAGTACTCGAAATAGCTGTATGGTCAGCCAAAAATTCAATTAATTAAAATAATATAAAAAATAAAATTTTTGTTGTTGTAGTTCACTACTGTTCGAAAAAACCTCTTTATAAATATTTAAAAGAATAATCCCAGCTGATTTAAAAGAAACTATAATATAAACATAAGAAACAAGTTTAATAACAAATTATATTGATTTTATTAAACAATCGGGGATCATGTTTAATGGCCGTTGAAATTTTCTTATAAAATTGATACAACTGTGCGAAGTGTACTATCATAGATGAATAAATACTATCGGACAATGCCTTATTGGTTACTGCCAGGAGTGTGTGACTGGAGTAATTTGGATTAAAGGACATGTATATAAGTTCGGAATAATGTAAATATTGATATAAATAAGTTGATTATGTTTCTATAAACACACATGGGGATTTTTAAAAGTACATAATGTATTAAGGGCATTTAAAATTTAGGCAAAGTTAAGCTATTTCTTGAAAATTGTTGGCTTTGGCCATACAAAATATGTTTTATTGGTTCTAGAGTAACTAAAGTTAATAAAATATTTCCATTCAATCTGGAAAACTTTTGACTTTAAATTTTCAACAATTCTGTGTTGAGGGTATCAAAGCTCCGGCAGAGCAAAAGCTAACGATTTGCACAGATTATCGTTACTTATCGATTTATATTTATGTCCACATAATTTTAACCAATTAAAGCATCCGTAATATCCCCGTATAAGCGCATATGAATGTAAATTCGTAGCTGCATAAATAATTCATTCTTAAAATAAATTTTCAGAGAAGATTTAATTAACGAATTTATTAAAGAAGTTATTGTTGTAAATGAGTTCCTCCCTTTTAGTGCAAACTTTAAATAAAATTCACTTAAAACATATTTATATAAATTTATATCATGCTATCAAAAAATTTAATTATTAAATTATCCTGAAATATTCAAATGAATAATAATTAAATGAAATGAAAGCAACTCATTAAGAACGAAAATATCTTTTCTTAAACGTTAGCTGCGTTTATTTTCCTAACATTCATAACCAGTCAACTGTGAGAAAAAATGTGAAGTAAAACGTATTTTCTATATTTTCGTTGTGAAAGGAATCTTGCACGTGACTTGGGATACGTGTTTATATGACAATTTTGAAATCTAAAATTTATTCCAAGAGACAGTAGTGTTGGGGGTGAACTAAACTATATAATTAGGCGTAACACATGTTCTCAACAGAGTTCCGCTTAAAATTAAAACGAAATACTTTCACGAGAATATACCAACATTTATAAAAATTATTACCTTACAGAAACAAAGTTTCTGCTTCTTGTACCTCAAAGCTAAAAAAAATACGAGTTCTATTTTTCACAACATCAATTAACTTCCTTTATAACCTTTTGATATACCATATAAATATTTTATAATAATGTTATACATTACTTAAATGATATTACTAACTTATTTGCTTGTTACCTTTTCACAATTTGCACACCTTTTCAGTTTCGAAAAAAAGCGTGATTAGTGCTCTCTCAACTCCATCGAAGTGACCGTCTTCCCTTAGGTCTTGTCTCTTCAACTGCCGCTACGATCACATTTTCGCTGAAGCAGCGTCATCCTTTCTTACGAAGCCACTGGCTATTATTTTGGTGAGCAATGTTAATGTCGTGGTAAAGCTCATACAACTCATGATTCATTCGAATGCGGTAATTGTCCCAATTTCTAGAGAACCAAAAATCTTATGAAGAGATCCAATCTCAAAAATTCCCAGTGCTACTTCATCATTCTGAGATAGCCAAAATACATCTTTGTAATTCAGAAGCAAAGGCTCAATGAATGACTTATAGAACATAAGATTTGTAGGACAAGAGAGGGCTCTAGATTTCAATTGCCTACTGAGCCTAGAATAGCACCTATTGGCAATTATAATTTCTTATTTGATCTACAGACTGACATCGTTTTCCTTAGTATTGGTGGCGACAAGATATGTGGTCTCTTTGATAGTTTCAAAAGTATAGTCGTAAGCAACTAACCTAGGATAATTTTTACCATCCTATATAAAGATTAAATCATGTAGTCACTTTATATATATGGTAACTATTTGAGAAATCAACCACTTTCATTAATTTGTGGGCTTCGTCTGCAGTCAACATAGAACATGAACATAGTAGTCAACATAGAAATTATCATTTAAAAACAAATAGGCCGACGTCGACTTAAAACCATGAATAAATTTAGAAAAAGAAACTTGAGAACACTCAAAGTGATCCATAGTGTTTCATATTCACGCAGGCATAATCGATTGAACTTCAATTTCTATACGGGCTATCTGTAGTCTAGAGAAGATCATATTTTGTTGCAAAGGCCAAAATCTTCTGCTATTAAAATATTTAAAACATTCATTTTATGTCAAGTGGAAGGAAACATAGTAGAATGTGTTATTAGATCATTATTAGTCATACTAAATTGATATTAAAACTAAAATTCTAAATTATTTTATTATGAATTATATGTAAATACAAGAAATATAAACCAAGCCAGAATTCTATGGAACTGAAATTCGTTGTCTGAGAATTTGTAAGTAATCATTGTATTTCTAAATTATAGTTTTATTTGATTTATTTTTTCACATTACATTGTAAATGTAGTGACATATAAAGACATAAATTTAATTGATTTTAAATTTCAATTTCATTAAGTGCCTCTCAAAATTCAAATGACTAATATATAATAACTTAAGTCTTGGTACTTATTTCTATACATGAAGAACATACGAGTATAATCCACTTATCTATCAAAACTAAGGATATTTCATTTCATTTGATTATAATATGGTTATTCAAATATCGGAAGTAAGCGCATATAAATTACAACCAATATAATATAGGCAAAATTAAGGTTTTAGAAAATAGTAAATATAAATAACAAAAATCTAATAAAAATATACCATATTTGAAAATGGTAGACTATGAAACAAAAATATGTTTTGTGACCACTGATAGAGAGGGCAAAAGGAAATGGAAATGGACTGACTGCAAAAACAGTCAGTCCAGATAACAATTCTAGTGGAATTGATCTACTGAAATGGTGCACCATTACTTTTTTTTAACGGATCATTAAGAAATAATCTCAGAATAAGAAAAATTCATTTAGGTTCCTGATGTAAAAACATCTATGAAACCATAATACCTACAGCTAAAGAACTAAAGTGAATGCCATAATTATTATAATTTTGGAATAAATTGTGCCATCTCACTCAAATTTTAAATAAGAATGAAATAAGAAGACTATTAGTTTTATAGGCTGTAGCAAAAATTACGTTAGCTACAATGATAAATATTTTAAGATACTCGCTATGTATCAAGAAACGTTTGAACTCCTATATATCTACAATATTAATCTAATGCTTTCATTGCTGTTAACTTCAATTCTTATAAAATACTATATAAAAGCTTTCCATGGTCAAAATCTTATGCTATTTTAATCTAAATTATTTGCTTGACTTTTCTGGGAACAATATGAACTGTAAGTGGATTTATCTGCGACACACAGAAGCCCCGTGTTTTCCGCAAATGAGTGCACACATTTTGTAGATTTAATTAAATGTTAAAACAGTTCATAAACTTTTTCAGTTGAAATTTTAATCCGCATTCTCACCAGAAACAGGTGACAGCATAAATTCAGTTGAAATCAAACAGAAGAGTACCGAGTACCAACAATCTGTGTACTAGAATTATTAAACTTTAACGTTATTACGATAAAGATTTTTAAACCAATATAAATTAAGAAGTAAATTATACACTTGTTAAAAATATTACTTTAAGCAGGCAAACCATCACAAAAAATATTGTTGTTATTGTTATTAAGATAACAAGCAGTTGGAGGTCTGAGTCGTTTGATAAATTTATTTTAAAAGTCGACACATCGTATTAGTTTTAACTTTTGGTACTTTTTACCAACTACCAAACAATCAAAAAATATTAAGAAAAATTTATATTTTACTGTA
The DNA here is from genome assembly GCF_002237135.1 of Teleopsis dalmanni. NCBI lineage: Eukaryota > Metazoa > Arthropoda > Insecta > Diptera > Diopsidae > Teleopsis > Teleopsis dalmanni. Next base: position 139,308,093 of record NC_051846.1, on the reverse strand, counting down.
AATTCTAATACATCATCAGTATATTAAATTCCGGAAGAAACTGAATTTTCAGCAGAAATGACAGAATTTAACAGAATTCATTCTAAAATGGAAAACAATTGACCGTTGAGTTGAACTTTTTGGAAACAACCATACAACGAATACTCAAAAACGAGTCTTTCCTGTTCCAAAAGGGAAAAGAAAATGAGAAGAAACTGTTATGATTGTCAGAACGAAGTCAGTTGTCTAATTCCATATATTTTCATGATAGAAACTCCTACACTTCCTCAATCCTTACTCCTTCAAAAACATGATAAAGAATATCAGGTAAAAGTGATTTGTTAAGATATGCGGAACGATGCAGAAACTTTTTTTTAACTTATAACTTTTTTAAAAAGAACATACAATTCTTAATATACATTTTATTAAAATGAATAGTAATATATTAAATAAATGGCTTATTCTTAGATAGATATTTCAGAAGGCTTAATACAAAAATTTGACTCGCACTTCAAATATGCTTCTTCGAATTTTTCCAAAAACGTCAGAAATCAAAGATCTTGCCAATTGAGGCAGTCATCATTTCGAGAATTGATGTAACGATTTCAGTTTGTTTGTCTAAATTTTTTAATACATATAACTCTCGAACGAATAAGATATTGCATATAGGCTATTTTGAAAAGGATCCCAAAGACTTGTCAAAATTGCTGAAATCTAATCGGATCCTACATATGTAATATGGAGTAAATAATCACTGACTTCAGATTAAAGTATACTCGTATGTAACTGGAATACAGGTCTTATATAATATCATACAAATATGACTTGGATGATAACGCTTCCAACAAAAATCCAAAAATCGCTTCCAATGTCATTATTATAAAGCCAAGATTTGAGTCTCTTCTTTAATTCTTCAGCTTAATTTTATTTTTTAAATTTAATTTTTTCTTTATATTGTTTTTTTTAATTTTTTATTTATTACTCGTATAATCAACATAAGCATATAAAGCACTTATTTATAATTAATACTAAATATACAATACAATAATTTTGATATTTACTTTTATGTGCATCTTGTTCTTTCAGAGGGACAGTGATAACTTGATAACTATGTATATACTGTAAATGAATTGGCCTACTTAATTACTTAATTGATTTCATATCAATTGTAAAGTAAATCCCTTCACTTCACCCATGCATGCTGAGTCAGAGCTCAACTAAACTGATATGTATTTATATAATTACAAACGAACTTCAATAGAGGAAAAGAATATATTGTTTGTCACTTTATAAAAATGTTCAATGTTAGAAATATGGTAGAACATGGTGCACCAATGCATCAAAACTTAAAAACAGACAAAGTGGTACTGGCGTTTATGGACTCAGACTAACACAGTCATTGCAAGGGGAATTTCTTCTACAGTTTTAAGGCTGAAGTGTATGCCAACAAAATCTGTGCTAGAGAATACATAAAAAGACAACACAAATACTTTAATATTACTATATATTAGGATATTTACACAACTGTAAAGTCTCTTCAGTTGTGGACCACTAAATCCTAGTTGGACAGAAATCGTGATATTCTTATATTTGAGTTGGCTACTATGAATACTACTAGCCTAGATACCTGGCTATGAGGGACTAGAAATGAGGGAAATAGTAGGCAACCGTGCAAGATGGGTATACTAACTTCCTTCATATGACCTAAACCTTTTCGCAAGTTGTTCACTTATCAAACGAAATCACAATTTAGAAACATACAATATAGGATGTTTGAGAAGATCTCTTCTTGGTCTAAACATATTGTTGAAAGGTTATAAAAACAAGTGAACTAAAACAAAGGCTCTTTATATTATTTTTATCAATTGAGTTTTTGGGGAACATTGAGCTGTTTCGAGTATTGCCAAATACCCATAATCAGTGGTCCGACACCGACAGTTGTAAATTCTGTTAGATCCAAAGTGAAACTTCCTCTTATCTTATCTGCTCCCGCCTGGCAACTGCCATGAAACGAGTCCTGTGCCTCCATTCGACTATCATTGGACTAAATAATAACTGAGATACAGAACCAAATAATATTTCTAAATTTAACATCAGTCTTAATTTGTAAGGATAAGTCTAGCAGTCTAGCTTTCGGAAAATCACAATAAATTTTAATGGTCGCAGTGCACCATTGTTTTTTCTAATAAATAAATAACAGATCTCTTGGCACATATTGTAGAGGTATGGCTAACGACGATAGAGAATAAAATGTTCTATTAATAAATATTAATATTATTTAGTTTCTATCTGAAGCATTTTTTAAAGAATTTATAATATTTTCGTAATAAATATTTTTGTAAAAATATTTAAATTATGTATAAAAAAATTTGTGTCGAAAAGGTAGATACAGTATTTTTATTTCTCAAAGTATTTTATTATTAGTTTAATGTGGCTAAAGATTTTTATTATCATTTGAGTTAAATTATTTTTATAAAAATTGCTCTTATTATAAATTCTCTTTTTATGCATAATTAATAACTGGGTTTAAAAAACTTGACGGTTTTAAGTTTGCTTAAAAGTAAATAATATTTATTTTATTATAAAAAGAATCTTTTCAATTAAAAATAATTTACCCATTTAAATGAAAATTAATTAAGATAAAATTAATTTTTATCTGAAAAAAATTGCTGATGCCTCATATAACATAATTAATATTTAATTTGCATTATAATTTATAAGTAAATGTTTTAGACATAAATGCATATTAAAGATTTGTTAATGAGATTGTATTTATTTCATTCATTATGCAAGTTTACTTTACCTACGTTTCAGTGAATTTTTGAAATCCGATTAAGTAAATTTTAATAATTAAATTCAATTTTAATAAAGACTGTGCTCAACATTAATTGTCTGAATTTTACAAAGTCCTAAGTAGGACACTGCCAGCCCGACCAGCATTAACTGGTTGTGTGCACGTGATTGCATGTGGTTATTTCCCACTTAACTGAAGCAACCTGTTCACATTAATTTTTGCCACATTGAACTGAAACAACAATGCAGCGGAACGGAGCCACAAAGCATCCTTGCCAATTGACGCCACAATATTATCCTTTCATTTAGTTAAGCAACAACATCGTTCCCATATATGTACATTTAGATATGTAATATAGTACAATATGTGTAAATAGACCATTATATGTACGGTCGTATATGAATAATACAAGTACTTACGATGTGTCCCATACAACATACAACATACAGCAGATAACAGACAACAGTCGCATTCAGCATTTTTATTTCATTTGGCCATTCAAAAGTGCCAACAAATTTTGCAGCCACATGAGTGTTGCTGGAATGTATGTCCAAATGAACTTAAAGAACAAACTTTTTGCTTGGCATGAATTTATGGAAATATTTTTCAAAAATATTACAGCAAATATTTGTTTACAGTTTAAGTATTAACTGCACTCAGTCAATATGAACTTTTGTTCACAATTTTAAAATTTTAATTTTTATCGCACGATTTTCGATTCAGAAATGGCCGCGAACCCCACACCCACAAAAAACTCACTTGCATGCGCCACGCAATTCAAGGATTTGCATATCGGGTACTCTCATTTTTTTGCCATTCCAACCGATTTTTCTATTGCCAATGTGCCCTTTACAGCTAATTTGGAAACAGCCTTCCAGAGCAAACACTTTCAGAATTGCCACTTCCAAGGAATCCTTCACTGCCCAAAAAAAGTAGATTATAGTTTGAAATTCTCTACTGAAACATCGGTCAAAATTGCAAGGAACGAAAGGCAACTCTCGTTATCAGATTTCAATGCAGTAAACACATTAAGCGGATTCATTCTTTCGACGTCAATATTTTTGACATCAGTCAAATTTCGGAAATTCCAAATGAAATCTATCCAATTTAGCGCTAAGCAAATAGACAAAATTTCGTCCTTTTCAATCAGATAATATTTTTTGCTGCTGGGCGTTATTAGCGCGTATTTTCAATATATGTGTTTGTGGTTATTGCATGTGGAACTATTTCTGGTATGGGATTGGAGTTTAAACTGAATGCATAAATGCATAATGCATAATTAGCAGAGTAGCTTAATTTTGTAATACGAGTAACATAGCCAAAAATAGCGGTGAACATCCTTCTTTCGAAAGCTTCGCTTTCGAATTATACAAATCCTTGACATGCAGCCGCGTTTGTGGCAGGAATGGATAGGGCTGGGTGTTAGCACTTAGATTTGGCTTATAAAATGACACTAATGATATCCAAACAAATATCGTTCGAATATGCAATACAAAATGCATGAAATCGAATTATATAAATAAATTAAATATTTCAACTGCATTCGCATTAGAGAGTGCATTTGAGTACACTTTGTGTAGTGTTTGAATATTCAATGCGGACTATTTTATATTGCGAAATTCAAAACAATTTAAACATTTAAAGAGCAAACATCACTGCAAAGTGGGGACATTAAACATTAAAAATTATTTCAACACGTATTATGACGACCCAGTCTGGGTTCAGAAAACTGTACGTACTTATTCAAGATGTTCAATAGCAAAATTAATTTCATTCATAACTTCCAGAACTACCTCATTCACACAATTTTTCTACGAAAATGTTTTTTTAATCCAAATACTAATTAAGATGTTCTTCAGCGACCGCACTTTCAACGCAGAAATGACGGAAAGCCATACTGGCTTTCGTCTGATCGACCATATATATTTTTAACTCTATTGAAACATATACATATATATTATGATTAAACGTTTTTAACGTCCGTTTTAACGAAAGTAATTAAATCGTTCCCATAAAGTATTGTTTTAGATCACATCAATCGAATCTTACCAAACATCTGTTTCGAGTATTGCCAAATACACATCATCAGTGGTCTTGAAACATAACATAAACTATTTTTTTCGATCACATCAATCGAATCTTACCAAACAGCTGTTTCGAGTATTGCCAAATACACATCATCAGTGGTCTTGGAATTATGTCTTATATTTAATATACATATGTATCAATATACATGAGAGTTAATGTTAGTGAGATGTGATGAGTCTACCTTTGTTATCTCGGCTAGCCCAGTAGAGAAATAGTGTCTAAGACGTTGAAACTGCTTCATTTACAGTCTTTGGCGAAGACACAGAAAGTGTTTTGTAGATTCTGTCGCCTCTTCATCAGTGCAACTCTTGTATGCTTCGTTCATTGAAATGAGCTAACATTAAAGCAAAGCAATAGAAGCGCAGTTTTCTAGTTTTGCGGCGAGAAAGGAGATGACTTTATGAGGATATGATAAGCATTTCAAATGCATGTATTTACAGGTATTAAGAATTATAAGAACCTGGTGGAAATTATGGGACCATGAAATATTTATGTTCGATAAAAACAAACCACAACTGCTTCTGCCGCCATTTGAAGATTTGAATGTTAAAAAATAATTACTTATATATAGGAATGGTGACTACACATTAACGATGGTCAACCCTTTGTCAAGGCAACACTGACTTAAAGACGGCAAAGGGCAACACTGACAGAAAATGACAACGAACGAGAGGCAGAACGAAGGAGAGAGAGCAAATAAGAAGTAAGTAGTCAAACTTTTATCATTATTATTGTAAAATTACTTGTGAATAAAAAAAAACTTAGCCTAAAGCAAAATAATAAGCGGTAATACCACATTTCTGGGGGATCAACCAACAAAACCACTTATATAAACTTATAAATAAACTTCAAATGAAGAAAAATACGATAGAGTACTTTGAGTAATGGCAAAGTGCATTAAGATCCAAATAGTTCTTCTAGTACTTGTAAATAGTAAATTTAAATTGATTTTTTTATTATAACATATTTATTTTTAATAATATACCTTCGAACCTCAATTTTGTTAATCCCTTGATTTTCTTCTTAACTTAACTTGTGGTCGATGAATTGTATGCACTTAATCTGGTTTCATTAATAATTTAAAAAATTAAACAAAATCTTGCCGCGATTTGATATTTTATCTAATGTCACTTTAATTGAACATGATGACCCAGCACCATTGTCAGAAATCAAATGCTATGAGAAAAATTCAAGAAATTACCAGAAGAGCCAAAAGAAAGAAAAATATCTATCAAAATTTCAGGAGAACCAAATTAAGACAATACCGAACATCTTCTTTGATTCAAATAGAATTTTAAATTCAAATTCAAATAGAATAGAGTTTATAATCAATTTCTAACAAAATATCAGACGACGAATGCAGACTATTATCTGAGAGTTCTAACAACGAAGTCTCTCGGGTCCGGATTTGACTTGAGATTGTTCTTTCTAAGTTGTTATTCTATTACAATCTTCCTTTCTTCGTTGATAAGATTTGTGGACGAGTTGTATGACAACATTATAGAACCAATATAGATGTAGAGTCTGAACTGCAAGTTCTTTCTTATCTCTTATAATCACATTAGCAATGACGTGTTATATGAAAATACTATATGTATTTCTCATCCATGAACACCTTTTCAGATTTTGATGACTTTGCAAAAATATTCAAGATATTATTATTGTGTTGGGTGATTTACATTGCGTCTTAGAGATCTATTGTGCCCCTTTATTGAATTTAGAGCATTTCCCCATGTTCAATTTTCTCTATGTATTGCAGAATTGAATCCACACTACAGAGTTTTATTTCATCGTCTACGTCATGTGTAGCACTTCTTCTTTCGCTTATGCGTCATGTGTATTTTTAGTTCTCAGTATTTTTCTTACTAAACCTAAGCTCTATTAGAGTTAATATGACTTTTGAATAAATTGAGTCTTTGAGATAAAAAAATGTCTTGATTTAGCCTGAAAAACGTATGATCACCAATAATGGATCTTATACTTAGGTTGACGGATCTATAAGGCATATTTGAAAATTTGATAACTTGACAAATTTGTTGCGGATATATAAAATATATGAAATATATACTCATATATTGTCAGAAGTACTTTGTAGAGACCACAGTGGGTGCAGTGGAGGCAGTCTTTTAAGTCTATTTAATCTTTTGACAACTATTTTCTGGATATGTTAATTATGGTAACTGGGATTTGAAGTTCATTGTGATAATCATAGTTTCATTCAGTGAAACATTTTTTAAATTATATTTTATTATCTACCAATGTTTTGGTATCTGCGTATCGACATCTCTTAAAACACATAAAAAATTGGTAAACATTACATTTCCCTAAGGTTTGTTTTACACTCGCAACATAATTTTGTTTACGTGTTTACCCCTCTTTTTGTAGTAATTTTCAACTCAAAATAGAGGCAAAAACATATGTTTTCATACATTTCTCCGCTTAAGCTGCAGGCATATAACTCATTGGCATTACCGCTTTCTGGTCAGACATCTAACAGCTGATTAAATTCAAAGAAAACTACTAAAAAAGTGCACTCAATTCAAACAGCAACTTGTTGCTCTGAGCTGTCAATGTTTTCTACTGCTCACTAGAGTGCGCATGTCCAATTAAAAAATTTTAACAAAATTTCAACAACGACTAAGAAAGTTTCACCAATGGTTTGAGTGAAAACATACCGGTTTCGAGCATTTTGGTAAGACAATTTTAGTTTGATTTCGTACGCTGTCTTGAGTGGTTGGTTCGGTTAGTGGTTGGAGTGTTCGCCGTTTGTTATAATGAAATGTGTTTTGTTTCCAATAAATTTCTAACCAAGCGCAGTGATTTTTGAAAAAGCATAAATAATGTGCGCTTTAAGCATAAATAATCTGAAGTATTATATGTGCATTAAAAATATATGTAAATTAGTCAAGAATTAAGAATTGATTTTTGCTATCACAGCTACTCACAAAATGAATGCAATGTGAATGTGTTTAAATCAACTTCTGTTTGAATTCGTACACAAAACAAGTTTTGCACAAATATGAAGTGGAAATCAAGAAAAAAGGGCCAAAAATCTGATTAATTATTGCTTTGTTTTACTGTGTATCGTGTTTAATATAAAAACCGAGTTCAACACGATCGGCAATCGTTTGGCTCTTACCTGAGTAACAAAAAATGCTAGTGCAGGTGTGTCTCCATAAAAACGTTTGAGTGCAATTGTGTCTGCTGTTTTAGTAACGTCTTTTTCGCAGGCACCTCAATGGTTTGCGCCTTTCTCATTCTATGCGATCATGCTTCTAACGAAGTGTTGCCATATCAAATTATTATGCATTGAAGTATTTAATTGTTTATCAACATGTAAGCTGAAAAGTAAACAAAAAATGTGAATCGTCGTATATATGGTAAAATTGATAAAAAAAGAAAATTACTATTGAAAATTGTTGTAAAAATAAATTATTGCACAACAAGTAGGAATTTATAGTCAAATTATAAAAATTATAAAAATTGATCTCTACAACACACAAAGCAAAATGGAAGAAAGAGAGCGGCGTTTGTTTACATTTAAGCAATCGAGAGCGGGCGCAGCAATTTCCAGCAATAGACGAAATTTTTGGGTTATGCTGCTGCTTGTCGTCTTGCTGGGAACGAACAGCTGCAATGGTTCAGGTAAGTTCGTTGGATATGTTCAAGGGGTGCCGAAACGAGTTAAGAAGAAAAAAAATCAATTTTGATACGGTTATACGCTTATAAATTTATAATTACATATTTATATATTTTGAATTATGTGAGTTTACCAAGCTTTAATAGTTAATAATTATAAAACGTGGTAATTATGTATATGAAAAATGTACTTGTTTGGAACAGGATTGGGGCCTTCTTAATAAAATGAATATTCTAAAAGTTCCGTATGATCTAATACACTATGTATGTCTTAATGATGGGTGTATAAACCAATGCATGAAGAAAAGCATAAACTTATGACGATTTCTAAGTCAAATAGATTTTCACAATTATGAAATTTTGTATGAACCTCAAAAAACGGTTAAATTTGTGATCGGCCTATTATCATAATAAAACGTTAGCGATATTCAGACGTAGTTCCGTAACTTTGTAATCGATTAAGTGATAAAATGTCGTCCCTTGTGAAGTTTTTCTTAATAAAATTGTAAAATGAGCTGCCAATTAGGCTTGTTTTCTTTAATTTTGAAGTGAGAAAATGATAAGAAATGTTTTGAAAAGTAAAAGTAAAACTTGATCCTATATATAATTTTTTCTTTCCAACAGTATTTGTTTGTTTTTTCTTTTTACAATTTCTTCAAATCGTCAATTAAATTTAGCTGATGTTTTACCAAACACCGAAAAAATGATTAGATCTGATACCTCGATAATTAATTTAGTTGGTAATTCTGTAACTTTAGATTTTTACAAAAACATATATATAGGTATAACACTTTATCTGTTTATCGAGTTACCGGGTACGTGATATTATTAAGGTATGAAAAATATAGGTAATGAAAACATCAATTTAAGGAAAACATCTCTTGTTAAAATTATAAATAGTGTATTTGTTTAAATCTGTATAAAAGTTGGAGAACTGTTTCTTAATAGGTAATGGGCGGGTTTCGCACACTCATAAGAAAAATTTTATTTACAGGTATACACTAAGCACAACAAAAAGTACTTCTGTTAAATCATAAAGTAAGGGGCAAAAGTGCTTTAGATTAGGCATTCTTAATCTAATTGTAGGCGGGGAAAAAAATTCTGATAATCTAACACGAATATACCTATCCATATGTTGCCTCGGTATCCGCTGATCGAATTGAATTTTTTTTAATTGGTTAACATTTTATAAGATTCATATCATTTTCGTTTTTAATAAAAAATATATTTTGGTTATATCAAATTTAATTGTTTCTGAATTATATTACCACTGCGTTGAAAATTGTCTGTTCCATAGTGTGGTTTATACTGCGAAAAACGATTGGCTAGATCCCTAGATTATTATTCTATGTAATATTTAAAAAAAAAATAAAAACAAACAAATAAAAAATTTCCGGCGTTAATCGGAGAGAAATCATACATTTTTGGTTTCTTTGTTGTAAACTTCGTTTTATTTTAAACATAAGTAATTGCATGTTTAGGTGCGGTAGAAAGTGATTCCTGTCGACTCTGTCATGAGGAGAAGGAAACATCAGAACATGTTCTATACAACTGCCCAGCGGTGGCAAGACGTAGACTCGATTACCTTGGTAGCGGGATCCTGGTCCCAAATTAAATAGGTAAAATTAAGCCCACTGCAATTATAAGATTTATAAATAGTCTAAAATTGTCCTAGTTGAGCCTATAGGCGCACAATAGATCTTTTAGGTCGGGGTGCACAAATAGTCTATTTAAATAATAATAATAATTGCATGTTTTTATTTTATATAGTAATATATGAATTTATTTGAAAGTGTACATATTATATGTAGGTATGTAGTACTTGGTGGAATCTAAAACCTCCCATTTCTTTTATTTGTAAATTTTTCAGTTGTATTCACTTTACTTTGCTACCTAAACCCATCAATTAATTATAATTCAATTTTTTTATTAGAGAAATTGCTTCATTTTTCACACATGTGCCATCAAAATAAAAATTTTAATATTTAATCAAAAGCAATTATGTCCCCATCCCCGTCCTCGTCCTCGTCCCCGTTACTGTTTACTGTTAGATAATTTTATATCAACATAATTATAAAGTATTCAACAAAAAAAATTGGTCAATATTGAATTGTCAATTGAAATAGCAAAAAAAAAAAAACAGACAAACAGATAATTTAATTGTCCGTCGTACCTTCGGTTCCGTGAACAATCCACTTATTTGTTTATTTTTGCAAATGGTTTGATAATGCGATTATTGCGTAAATGACGTAATGACCGAGAGACGAAATGACTTAATGAATAAGTGACTCGTCATTCAATGGTCATTTGCAATTACACGTTATTAAGGTCGAGTTGTGCAATATCGGAATAATTCTTCATTGCGTAGATAAAGGCGTAATGAGGGTCGCCAAGTGTCGACTACTGTAAACGGTACCCATCATTCTAATTTTGGGCTTCATGCACTGCAATACTCAAGTGGTTTGTGCGCACTTTGCATGCCACTTGCCGTATTCCGCAGATATTCTCTGTATTCAGAAAATAAGAATTGGTTTTCAATTTTTCATACTAAATAATTGAAATTCAATAGGCTTCTACATTTTTCACCGGTTGGCTCTTTAAAATTCATAAGTTTTCATACCATAATTAAAATGGCTTAAATATGCTAGCTGTTTGGGGTTAACGATTGTGTTGGACTCTTTTGTGGCTTCCCGTTTCAATTAAAATTCCAAGAATAAAAAAAAAAAAAAAAAAAAAATAAAAAATGCAAAAACAAATCAAGAAAAATGAAACAAAAACTTACATTTTACAGTTGATTAATTGACGAAGTAGATTTTATTATTTTCATTTATGTTTTTCTTTTTCATGATTTTTAATTATGCAAAAGGCATTTAGTCAAATACTGAGCTCATACAAAGCCCAAAGCCCAAAGCCCTAAGCCCAAGTGACATTAGTCGGCGAGCGTATTTGACCTCCATTTTCCGCATTCAAATGCACATTTGCTTGCTGCTGGTGGTGTGTATGGTGTGTATGGTGTGTTGTGTTATGTGTGCTGTTGCTTTTTTACGTTGTTTTTATCCGTTTCATATACATACATATTTACTAATGCATAACGCATAACGCATAACATTTGCACAAGTATTGACAAACCGACACTCACCCTAGAGTGAGTGCCTACTAAATTTCATTTTTTACCAGTGTTGCATGCGTGCTTGTCGGCGCTTACACGCCCTCGAATAGTGCAGATGTCTGCATTTTATTCAAGAAAAAAGGTGAAAAAACTAAAATTCAAAAGTTCATGCAAATAATTAAATAAAAATGTTTGAAGGTAAGAGTGTCTACATGTCAGAAAGTAGGGTTCCAGTTAACTTCGTTAATGTGGCAGAATTGAAATTGTAGAAAGAGAAATTGTTTTCGTTTGCAGTTTAAGTTTTGCATAGTAAAAAAGTTAAACAATATAAAAAACTGGTAAATTAACTGATTTATGATATACTGAAAAATTTGATTCTAAAAAGAAATAGTATTTATTATATTTTAATTGATAAAACGTTTATATAAGAATAACTAAATCGAAAAAAAATAAAGAATATGAAGCTAACTTATTATTATTAAGTATTAATTAAGCCTCATATATTGATAGTATATGTGCTTTTAATTTATAAAAATATTAAAAAATGTTTTTATTAAAGATTGATATCTATTTTAGTTTTAATTTTTTATAAATTAAATGCACTTTTAACTCCTATGAAAGTATAATGAATACTAAACAGTTTTATACGGTGTCAAACTTATACCATGTTCCCACTGCAGCTAAATCAATTTTGGTTAATTATATTAAGTTTAGGTTGTTTCTATTGGCGTAAGTTGATTTATGCATGTAAAAGTGTTTTAAGGTGTCAGCAAGTTCTGTGAAAGCTCTTGAAGAGCTTTTGTTTGTTCACATTTCAATTGTTGTCTTATAATATTAAGTTTGTATTGTTAGCAGAAATAAATTATTTAATAATGGAAAACGCAGAAAAATGCAAAAAAATTTGTACATAATATTTACTTGTAAAAAATAAACATTTTCAAAAAACTCTTACATCTTGTTTGTTTGACTTGTAATTACATGTAACAAAATGTTATTACATGTGTCAAATTTGTCAAATTTCGATCATTTCACTCTTGGTAAATATATTTTGCAATGTTGTAATTGCAAATTTTGGCATAATTTCCCTTGATTTATTCTTAATTAAGTTAAAAAGCACGAAAACTTTTGGTTTGGTTAATAAAATTTCAAGAGCGATCTAAATTAAATAAACTGTTTCAATGAAGTCAATGAGAACCTGCTATATAACCTGCTATATGTATATAATTTTCAATGTTTTATTTTTAATCTTAAAATACATACCAGATATATTCTCTTATTATTCATGTACGCCTATGAATTGTAATCAAAATTACTGGAAAAAAAATGAAATCAAAAAGCTTTAGTTCATAAAAACTATAAATAACTATAAATAATTTAATTTAAACATATATCATTAAATATGTGGCCTAGTACTTTCGACTATTAAGTTATCGTAAATAAAATACTCATCTAGTATAACCATTAAATTCAAAAAACATGGTCTGTATTTAACAAGTTGCCTTCAAAAAATTTAAATTGGAACAAAAATATATTAATAGGTTTAAACAGTGTTAGTTTCAAAGTCCATTATTTCGGTTCCTGAAATTGATTTTATTTTAACATAATGAAGCCTTAAGTTGGCTTATGACGACTAAGTCTTATTTCAACTTAATCGGAATAACATGTCAAAATTTCCACTGGCAGTATGTTCTTATACTTCTATCAAAAAGCCCCAGTTTGAAAAATGGATGTTAAAAGAGCATTGTAGTGTTTTCTTTGTATAATGACTTACTAAAGTCATTATATTTAAAAACCATTTGGTATTAAAAAATCTTAGTTCTTACAAGATTTATTGCTAATCAATCAACAAATGTGTATGACATTCTTATCCCCTCTGTTTGCGGGATTATTTGGACCTTATGTTTAGTAGATGTGCATAAATTAACTCTATTAGTCAAGGTCGTTTGACTAAAATGGAATATATTTGACATTATTTCTCAATCCGTTAACTATTTCTTAACATAATCCAGACATGTTTGTAATTTATGCAATGCAAAGAATTTTAATTATTACTTTTTATTAATTATTAATAATTTATTATTATTACTACTGGTAACGTAGATTTTTTAAACATCATATATTATCAGATATCATATGTAGGAGTTCATTATTCTACCATGTAGCAACTCTATTCATGTCTATATATGTATAAAGATATATACGTATTAAAAATTTTTTTATCGAAGCATTTTTCTTTTTTTATAATAATATACATTTATTCTTTAATGGATCTTATGCTTTGAAGATATCTGTTGTTTTCAAGTTGATGTGTTGATATGAAAACAGTTGCTACTTTCAATTACAAACATTCGTCAAGCCTTTTAAGAAACCATTTTTCAATACTTAAGATATAATGTAAAGTCATCAAAATCATAGGATTTTGAGTCATTCCAACTGAGGAGATATAAATTATTCTAGCACTTTTAAATTAATTAAATTATACCTCAAAGTCTTGTGTATGATATCTGTTTTTTATGAATGTTTAAAGTACAAAGTATTTTGATTAGTTCTGTGTGTATTGCAAAGTCCATTTGGTAGGTTTTTTAAAACCATCTTAACTTGCTTAAGTATTTCTTAAATATAATTTAACATATTTGATTTTCCATTTGATTTTTGTCTAGAACAATAACAAGTGTTCGATGACTTTAGCTTTATTTTAGTTATAAGTTATTTTTAATCGTCTAAAAAATCCATTTAACTTTCTTGTTATGCAGACTATATTATTGTGATAATTATATATACTAATAATGACATCTAGTTTTACAACATCTAGTTCGTTTTGCATTATCTTCTTATGTTTATCTATATTGTAAAGTTATTTATAAGAATAATTGAATCCTAAGATGGTGATTAGGACACTTCTCTTTAACCAAAAAAAAAATATTAAAAAACCACATCTCTTAGTTGCACTGTTATGCTTTATATTTCAGAGATTAGTCATTCAGAATTAATTCATCAATAATTAAAAAATTTTTGTGTAAATAACCTCATTGAAATCCCAAAAAAATCGTCGCTTCTGACTAACAATCGCTAAATCAGTAGTCATCTAATCCGTTATGCATTTGCGGTGCAAGTACAAATCCCTCTGTAATATTTCGAAACATTTTTTTTAAATAAGATGTTTCCCGCATGATAGGTTTGAGATGGTCCTCAAGCCAGAAACAGAATAAAGCATAAATCCAGTCCGTGGTGCTGAGCATGTTGAATGATAAATTAATAATTTGTGCTGACTTAAATGTATAAGGAAGAACTAAATGCATAAATCATTTCGAAAATTTGCAAAATGGGCTTTTAAATAATTAAATGTGTCTGGTCCTTGTAAAACTCTATTTCAAAAATGTGTACCATAAGTGTGATATTTTGTAGGATATGATATGTCCAGTAAATAAATATTAGATTGACATAAAGTCAAGTATCCATTAAATACTCAACATGGATACAATTTTCGGCAATATTACTACCATATATACTTTTCGAATTGGATTTATTTTCAATGTAACTTATTAATTAAATCTGAATGAGAATCTGAATGTAACTTTATGAACGAGATTTTATTCTTTTTTCTTCGTTTTAAGGCTATATTTATTATATATTGAATATTGCCATTTATTAATTGCATCTCATCTCGATCCCAATAATTACTCTTTTTGTTTTGTGTTCAGAACATCATTAAGTTCTCGTTCATCAGTTGTCAATTTTGTTTAATTTTTGTATAAATATAATACGCAAAAATTACGTGTAAAAAGCATCTGTGGTGCATTTAATCAGCAGCACTTTTGCTACTTAACGTGCATGAGATACGTTTTAAATGGCTTTTGTTTTTCCATTGAGTGGAGATGCTTTGTTACTTCTTGTATGCATTCCGTTCCTGCCAAGGCCAAAGCCAAAGCCTCTTACATCCACTGGCACCCTTACATTTGGAGTATGCACGTTTGCATATTGAAGAGCCGTATTACGCTTTTGCATATGCAAAGGACAATGCCAGTTGGCCAGGTGCAAAATGCAAAATGCATGAAGAGTGGCGCATTCGTTATTATCTCTATGCATTTCCGGTCGTTTGTTTTTGTTATTCTTGTTTGCCTTTTTTAAGGTTGTGATTTTGTATTCGTACCTGGAGTTAAACGATATAAACATGTGTATGGTTCCAGCAGTTGGTATGCCAACCAGTATTAATGCATGGGTATGAGACTGTCTTGCCGCTGTCAGGCACATTTTTTGTTGGCTGTTTCTGTTTGTTCAACCAATACTCTTCTGCGCTCTTCTTAACATTTTTGTTTTTTGTCCGTTGTCTTCTCATATTGAGCATCACAAACAAGACTAAAACATGAAACAGTACTTCTACATGGTTTAAAATGTTGCCCTGGAGTAGTGGAAAGTGTAGATTTTAAGAGTTTCCAACTGTTACTATGCACTTCGTTATGTATCTCAAAATTACGTTATGGGTATCAGGAGCACCTTTTAAAATTTTTGAAATGTAAACAACAGCGGCTCAGATGTGTACAAAAGTGTAAGTTGATGTTACTTTGCTGCACTTAACTTTTCTAACTTTAGCAGTTCATTTCTAGAGTAAAATTCTGGTTCCCCCTTGTCAGACACTGAATGATAATGACGTTAACTTATAATCTAACTTGTTTAATATTTAATTATTCACTTTAGTTTAAAATCTTTTAAGCACAGAAAGGTTGTGTTCGTGTGTACTCTTCTTATGTCAGACTCATTCTCAAAATTCTCCTCAATGCCTTCCTATGCCGCTTATCATTAGCACCTAATGATGTCATATGCTACCAATGTTGATAACAATTCATATTAAATGTACTGGCGCTGGTGTAAGTGACATGTTCAATTCTTCTCATCCTGCTGATAACATTATTTTTCAATAATTTATCGATTAACTGATAATGGTTTTAATAAAACTTGTTTAATAATTTCTTATCGACGAAATTTGAAAGTAAAAGCTCATTAATTCATGTTGCAAAATGGTTTGAGTAAACAAAACCGAAAGTCTGTTAAATTATTATTATAATATATAATAATATAATAAAATATAGGTGGAATTACTTTACTTTTGGAATGCAAATTTATTAAAAGTCACTTATTTATTCTCAGAAATAAATTTGTATAAAATGTTAAAAATTATTTATTGATCAGTAATGAAAAGAGAAATGTCTTGAAAGAATAAAAAATGTTTATAGAGTTTTATTCTAGGATTGGCGGATGTTTTGTTTTTCTTTAAAATCACTAATTGCACTAAATATCACATTATCTCTGGACTACTTACCTTTAAAGAATTATAGTTTTACCAGATAACAGAGTTGGAATGCATGCGTGAAAAGTCCACTGGGATTAACTTAGCTTTCCATGTTATTATCCTACCTAATTTTATTACTACTGCTGTGTGGACTTCTGCTATTTTTTATAATTAGTAAGTTTGTTTTATTAAAAAATGTAAACATTATAGTTATAGTTTATGTTTTATATTTTTAAAGGGTTGTCTTTGAAGAAAGTAAATGCGTATTATATGTTATTCTATCCACTAAATTGAAATAAAAAAAAAATATTTTTTATTAATACTTTAAATACAAACGATATTAAAACTGACTCCATTGCGTTATTTTATCCTATTTTTTTATTTTTTTTATCTATTTTTTATCCTATTTTTTTGCCCATTAGGTTTTATAAAAGTAGACGTGCCACTAGATTGCATGCCTATGCTATGTACACTACTTTACAATGGTCTAGGGTACACCCGGAGTTAAAAAGACATTCAGTTAAACTTTATTGCCTTATTTCATTTAATAACTCCTGTTTTTTTGTCCATTAGGTTTTATAAAAGTAGACGTGTCACTAGATTGAACGCCTATGATATGTACACTACTTTACAATGGTCTACAGCTGCTTTTCTTCAGCAGTAGTTCTTCAGAATTTGTTAGAGAAACCATATTTTTGTTCACATATTAATGTTTTCTATATAAAAACTTAAAATAGCAATTAATTTTATTGATTTATTTTGTTTCATGATTCAATATCAGTTATATTGTCATTCTTTTATAATTTTGATAGTGAAAATAGATGTGTTAAAAACTCAAAACAATTTGGAAATTGAAGTAGTTGTTAGTTTATTTATTTATTCTTTATAATTAATGAAAAATGTTTAAGTTAAATAAAATAAAACAAAATAATATAAACCCCTTTTATTAATTGTAAACGATTTGTAAATTTTTTGTATAAAAACGAAGTTCATAAAACACAAATGTGAAGAATTCTAAGTCTAAGAATTCTTCTATGAGGATTGGATTATTATTTTCTTTAAACTGAAACAGTGTTGTTATTTTAAATTGAATCATTAATAAATTTCATGAAGTTACTTTAAAATCAATAACATTATTTACGATGTTAGGATAAGGCTTGATAACAGCCTGAAGTATAAATACTTTTCTACAGATTGTTTAAACTTAACTTTACTAAGTTGAATTTCAAATTATAGAATTAGTGGTGTTTAGCGGTTGCCTGCGTTTGTATTTCATTACTTATTTCTTATATTACATGTGTTTCTTATATCTTATAATTTAATTTTAAGAATTAAAAAACGCTATATATAAATTCACCTCACTTGGGATTTAAAACTTCGGGCTTTTAAGCTCAGCTTTTAGTTTATTCGGTCATTGGCATTGTTTCTATATTGCAGCTGAATTGTTATACAACATTGAATTAATGTAATATTAAAAGTGTTTTTCTTAAAGAAGTCCATGAAGTAATAAATACATCTATCTAACCTAAGTGATTAAGTTGAGTTATTAACTTGAATTTTTTTGTTAAATTTTTTTACTTTGTTCAGTATTTAATCGTGTTCCCAATATCTTTACTTATGATAATATGATTTCTAATTCTTTTTATTGGCAATGAAGTAGCGGTTATCAGGTATACCTTAGTGGAAATTATCTAATAAAGGGTGATCCATTTACAAAAGCTTCACATATCAATAATTAAAACACTTCCAATAAACATTATTTTATTTAAATCTTAAGTGAATAACAGTTTTTAATATTTTATTACATTTTTTTTAAAGTCTCAGCTAATCTAATAAAATTGTTAAATAAATAGAAAAATGTGATTTTAATACAAATGTTCTTATTCATTAATTCGCAAATCACAAATTCGAAAATTCTCAGCAAAAAGCAACAGTTCTCGGTAAATTAGTCGCATTCAATGATTACTTGGGTTCACTCTTTTGTGAAGTTATTAAAGTATTTTTTCTTTTTTATTACAAGCTTCAATACATATAATAAACAATATAAAATTGCTTTGTTTTTCATGGGGATTTGGGGCTCGACTTGTACTGTAGTAATGTCTTTATTCATGCTCTGTATATTATTTGGTAGCATTTTTATTTCTCTGGAATCTCGTCGTTGTTATGCTTTGTACTTAATTGTTACTTCAGTTACATAATTTTGTTGTAATTATGTTGTTGTTGGATTGTTGTAAACATTTTGTTGACAAAGCTGTGCCACATAAATAATTTTGTTTAGTTTTACAGCAAGTTTTACCAAAAAGCATGTCTTTAAAAATAGACCACTTTTATATAAAAACACAAATTTCACGTAAATTAATATAATAATGAAATATTAAAAGATTCAAGAAATTAACTACTCAGAAGTACTTACATTTTCCAATCTAAGTGTAGGTCTTAAGTAATTCACTTATATTGTGGTACAAGGCAACGACTTGCCTTGGTTCTCTAATATTGTTTGTTGTTGTGTTTTCTACTTTAATGCAATTGTTAATAATTATTATGCATATTCCAAACAAACAAAAAACACAAAAAAAAACAGAAAAGTTGTGAACAGCGTTAGTAGTACTGGTGGTCACTCGAATGAGACGAATAATTGTGAAAGTGAAACTGTGCAGTTTCGCAAGTTTCGTTATAAAATAATTGTAAAATTATTAAAAATAAGAGTTTTTCTTTAAATTGTTTGTTTTATTAAATTTTAATAATTAAAATCTATAAAAAACATTTACTTTGGTTTCGATTCCCTTCAAATAAGAAGTAATGTTATAAGTCCATTAAGCCACATTAATACAATATATACATTCTTCGATTTCAAATATGTCTGGGTTCGTAAAATCCAGTTATGCAAAATTTCATTAAATTTGTTCAGAAACTTATGGTAGACGCGGATTGTATGATGTTATCTTTTCGATAAATAAATTGCAAAACAAGGTGATAGTTTCCATTCTGTGCGTTAACTATAAAAGCTTAATTATAATAACTAAAAAAAAATAATTTTTTTAACTAAAAACAGTTTTTGGAGAGGTTTATAATTAACATCTCCTTTAACAAGTCTCTCTACCGATTCCAATTGCGAGGTAATATTTGCCTCACCTATGTGATCCTTCTGTCGTAGAAATGGGTTGCATTGCTGGTGCCTACATTAAACTTTTCCACAAAAAATTAATATTAGAATTTCCAAACAAGCTATTAATCTCTTACACAAGCAACGATAACAGTGATGTTAGGTTAATCCATAAACAAAAGGAAATTTTTGAAATGTGTGCACTATGTGAGAGAATAAATTTCAAAATTTCAATCTTTTAATTAAATATATCACAAATACAGGATTTCTTATCTAAAATTGCATAACACATAAAGCGAAATTTTAAAGCATTTAAACGATCAGACATTAATTTTTAATTATCTCTATTTAGATTTTTTCTGTTAATTTAATTAAGCAGAAAATTATGTATTAAAATTTCGTTTTTGCTTAAATTTATTTTCTAACTAATAATATAATTAATATTTATTTTAATCTCTTGTTGTATTTCAAATGACCTGATTATTTGCATATATTTAAATTAGAAATCATGCGTATTAAAGTACTGAAAGTACAACGTTTCAAAATAAATATTTGCCATTAAAGTATTTACTTAAATTTGTGCGTTGTACACAATTATGGCAAAACTTTTCTTTATTTTGTTTATTTTTGTGGCACAAAAAATTGAACAATTTACTTACTTGAGAGATGCCTTATGGTCTGAAAGTAATTGAAACAATTAAAGTATAAATATGCAGATCTGTATATGGAGCAAGTAATTATAGCGAGATTCGAATAATGTACTCAGGTTGGATTAAATAAATTTTAGAGGGGAACTTTATTACTTTATACAGCAAAGTTTATGCTGTATATAATTCATACTTAAATATTTGAATGTAGTATTAATATATACATAGTATTTATTTATAATTTGTTTTATTGTACTAAATATTTATATATATAAATAATAAAAAGTATAAAAAAATATAAAAATTATTAAATATTAAATATACTGCAGGATATAATAAATAACTTTAGTTGTGATACTTCCCTGTATATAGTATAAATTCAGAACAACAATGCTTGGTTATCATTCCCAATAAAAATGAAATTTTTTTATGCTAATATTTATCCAAGTAAGTGCACACCACAGCAATAATAGTCAGTCAACCTTACCAATAAAAAACAGTGTGCACCTATTTCCCAATTAATAGCTATCTTCCAATATCTTTTTATAGATCAGTATCCGTGTTTTTTTTTTTTTTTGAAATTGCGTTAATCTAAATTCTATATTTTTGTCAAAAATATTTAATACTAACCTAATGCCGCAAATGTTTCCGCCACATGTTCATTCGAAACTATTCTGTACATATTCATTTGTATAATCAAGCTTCTTTTGGCAAATTTTTTAAGTGTATTTAATACGACCACTTACGACGTAGTTAAAAATAGTGCAGTTATGATTCATACCCCATCAGTACATTAGCATATGAGTCCTCCGCATCTTATGAGTCCTCTTACCCTTAATAGCACCTTAAAAAGTTTATTCTAACAGTATTTATTATATAGTATAACAGTAAGTTTATTATCAGTTTTTTGCATCCAGACTCCTTTTACGCAAGCTGATACCGCAGTACTACGAAACATGAAGACCCAGCACCACCTTCGCTTAACAATCTGTAGCTGGCTAAAAATATGATCTTTTGGTTGGGACTAGTATTGGGGCTTTCTTTTTAAAAACTAACTCACATAATAAGATTTATATTTTTAGAGGAGATTATCCAAATTACACTATAAATGACTAATAATAAAACAAAACCATAAATAATTATTAGATTCGTTTATTAGTTTAAAGTATTTTAAATTTTAGCTTATTTGACTTATTATTTGAATATATATGAATTTGAAATTCATACATGGAAAAATAAAAAATCAATGAGTTTTTCTATTACAGTAATAATTGCAGGTAAAATTCTATTATTTATTCTCTGATAAATAAATAGTTATATAGTTACTATTATATAGTATATTATAAAAATAAATAACAATAAAATATTTTATCATTCAAAACGTGAACAATAGCTTTATTTACATTATATAGTTTGTTACCTCAGAACGATTTATTTTATACATTTCTTTTGCCTTCAGCATCAAAACTCTGGGCACCTCTGCTTTCTTTAAAGCAGAGCAAAAAATCTTCGATCATATTTAATCATATTGTGACTGAAACCGACTGACTCATACAATCAGTAATAATTCAAGTCTTTAATTGATAAACAATTCAAAGCTTCTGTTTTGTATCTTTTACATCGCAACATACATATGTATGTAGAATATGTATTTTAAATGATTGAAATTAATATGTTGAATAGCACATATTTTGATATATGGCGTTATCTTAATTATTTATAATATTTAAATTGATATTTATTTAAATATGAAACACATATATTGTGTATTGATTTAAATATAAAAATGTTTCTTTACTTAATTTGCTTCCATTTGCAAATGTCCTAAAATAAAAAATAATATATTCATTTATATTTAAAATTTATTATCTCATGTTCGCATACACATCATAATTTTTCAATTAAAATTTAGTTAAACTTAATTCAGTTAATTCAGTTGAAATGGAATAAATATTGATTTTAAACAAAGGCATTTAATAGCTACATCTTCTCTCACTTCTAAAATTTGTGTTCATTTTAATAATTTGTGAATCACGCAGATACACAGAATATATTAAAACCCTTGATTCTGTTTTATTTTCCGTTCTTATTAATTAAAATCATTAAGAAATCCCAGAGAACGATAAGCGGACTTCATTTTCTTCTTAGTATGAATTCCATTCGGAGCAGGTTTAATGCTTTTCATTTGTTTGACTACAAAGAACTTCTGAATTTCTCCCACATTAAAGCAGAACGAACACGCGTCATCATTTTTTATTCTGGTTTTTTTTCTTTCGTACATTTATTCTGATTCAATTTAACCAAATAGACTGATTCTCTTGTGCTTCATCAAATCGCTCCACCACGCACAAAACGTCCCGCACTAGCGAGAGTCTTCTGCGCATTTTTCTATAGAATGGCTTCTGCTTGGTACGATTGGCTTCTGCTTGTTGGTTTGACTGATTGTAGCCGGGAACTGAACAGGGAAGACTGCCGCTTTTAAATTATGCTTTTTTAAAATTCTTAACTTGTTTTCAATGTCGCGCTATCATATTTAGTATAATTCGAAAAAAAATGTAGTAAACAAAAAGAAGATACAAACTAGAAAAACTAAGAACTATCCGTAAGTAAAAATGGTTTTTCTCACAGTCGCAGCTGTCAATTCAATTTAAGCAAAGTCAGGTCAGGTTCTGGCCAATCTGGCATTAGTTGTTGCCCTAAAGTAAAACATTGTCGACAAGCTTGTAGTCTTGTAGTCATTGTCCGAACCTCGACCAATGCTCTTGTAAAGGCTTCTGGGTATTGTGTCCCCCTATCTCCCTGTCTCCTTGTCTATCTGTATTTGTGTACTTCTTTTTCTGTTTTTTATTTTAACATTATTTAATTCTAAGTTATTTTTTATTTGTTGCCCTTTCAATTTAGATTTTTATTTGCTACACTTTAGTTGGAATTGCTGTTTCGGCTTTTGTTGCTGTAATTTAGTACGTTTTCTTTCCACTTTTTTGTGTATTAAACGCTAGTTAAGCTCCCATAATTGGCGCAAAACAATGCACCATTTAGTTCACAATCTCAATTGAAGCTGAGCAATGTTTCTGGGAATTTTTTCCTGCTTGGAGTTTTGTGTAAGTGCAATTTTGCACTTCACACCCGATGATATATACAGGACCATAAATATATTTGCATTGCATAAATATATTTCCGGAGGTTGAAATGCATTTTGCTGCCTTTTTATGTAGATTTAGCCAAATTTTTAATAACAAGCGCAACCAAGCTAAGTGGCTTTCATTGTTGAATTATTATTTTTTTTATCTGCAAAACACAATCATGTAAAATTTATAAAAGCCTCTAGGGAATCATAATTGCTTTTAATTTAAAGTTCTTTAGCATCTAAAACTATTGTGCTGAACATAGACCCTGCACTTCAAAGAGAATTCGTTATTTTCATTTTTAAACTTCTTTGTTAAATTTTTTTACTTATTCAAAAATTGAATATGAGCAACGAAAGGATCATTTAATACTTTCCCTTTTATTATTTTTGTATATTTTATGAATAATGTTTAATGTAATAATGTAAATAATTATGAATAAAGTATATTTTAAATTTGACAAGATAATTGAAGGGGGTAAAAATGAATCGGTGATAATATTATCTATATGTACTATTTGATCAAAAAAGAACGAGAAGTTAAAAAAACACGCAAAATTTTAATTTTTAATAATTTGGTTTGATTATCGCCTTCAAAGTACTCTCCTCCTGGGGCAATACATGCATGTCAACGCTTGATCCAATTTTCCATACAAGTTTTATAGGCTGCCGAAGGTATGGCCTTTAGTTCACGCAGCGAATTCTCTTTTATGGCCTCTATGGTTTCAAAACACGTTCCTTGCAATGGCAATTTGAGTCGGGGGAAGAGAAAAAAGTCATACGGGGCCATATCTGGAGAGTACGGTGCTTGGTTGATGATATTGGTGGAGTTTTTGGCCAAAAACTGCGACACAACCTACGCTGTGTGAGCCGGTGCGTTATCCTGGTGTAAAATCCATGAGTTTTCCTTCCATAAATCTGGCCTCTTTTTTCGAATGGCCTCACGCAAACGACGCATAACGGCCAAATAATACTCCTTATTGACCGTTTGACCATTTGACCGTTCGGAAGGAATTCATAGTTAAGCACACCACGAATATCGAAGGTTATGCAGTCAGCATAACCTTGATTTTGTACCGACTTTGGCGTTCTCTTTTCGGTTTCGGCTCACCTTCGAAGCACCATTGGGTCGATTGTTGTTTGATGGTCAAATTGGCATGTCAAATTCATAGACCCATAGACTCATCACCAGTTATGATGCGTTCGATGAATGTAGGGTTACTATCTGCGTTGGAAATCATGACTTTGGCCACATCACAATGACGCTTTTTTTGAATGAAATTCAGCAAAAAATACTTCTTTGTATAGACGCCAAACAAAAACTAATCGTACGATATGCGTTAAACTTTGACAGAATATGTATGACAGAATAGTGTTGCCAGCGTGAAAATAAAAACAATTTACCGATTGGATAAGCACGGGAATTCAAAAAAATAACTAATAAGTTCTTTTTTGATCATAAGGTATACACATATATTTTTTCGATCAACATAGCGAGATGAATCGGTTTAACATATTTAAATTTTTCACAGATTTTACTGGAAATTATAGTTTCTTGTCCAGATCTTTTTAGCTTATTGCATTTTATATAAACACTATTTCAAGGATTAAATATTCGTTTGTAATTAATAATGAGCTGGCTTATATTATTCTTATATTTAATACTCTCATTTAAACATTGTGCTATGTTAAAGTTCAATCGAGTTAAGGTGGTACCAATAAATTATATTTTTTGATTTTTAGTTAATAAATATTAAATGTTTTTTTATCTATAGAAGACATTCTGTGATAATTTTCGACATTAGTTTTGTAGTATTACCACATGCATACTCATGCGCTAATTCTTTTTTAAACAATCTGTTAAGCTGGTTAAGGAGATTTTTATTGCATTAGTGCTCAATATATAATCAGACATGATTCCGATTTGCTGGTTGGTGACTTTTATATGGAAACCACCAACAAGAGGACTACTTAATGTTATTGGTTGTATGTATAATTAATATAATACTCGTACTTGCATTTATTAGTTAATGTTAGTGTGTGCAGTTTTATTTATTAGTATAATGTAAATGTAAATGTAAAAAGCTTACAACATTAAATTTCGATATCTCGGGAAGTAAGCTGGCATATATTATAGTGGAAAATAAATTGATCTAAATAGCTAATAACTTAAATTTGTTCTCGCATGATCAAGCAAGAGAAGTCTGAATCGCACCTAATTTAGTACTATGTATCGAAAGCATAATTCTTTATGTAGAGTAGTCAAGGATTAAGTAAATATTGCAGATAAAAAAATATTAATATTAAAAAGAAAAAATACCTATATTGCCATACAGAAACACTTTAGGCACGTATACGATGGACTACAGATAATAATGAACGTTAGTATAAAATCATCTAAACCTTCACATGCTTCAAAGGAAGTATGCAAAATATCAATAAAGAGTATCAAGATGCATATGAACTTAAATTTTCAAAAAATAACTTTCATAAATATGCAGCTCAACTACTCAAATTTATATTTCTCTGTTTAAGGTTTTCAATAAATCATTTGCAAAATTTGACTTTTTAAATTGTTCTTAGATAAATGTAATGATTTCGCTTATGGCATTATTTTCCAATTCTTTAGATATCTGGAAGATTTTCTCAATTATTTGGTACGTAAAGAACGATAAAAGCATACCACCCCACCACCTATTTCTAGAAGAATACCGTATCCAGCTTAATAAATTCGTCAATTCGTCCATATAATGAAATTGTAATATTCTTGTGATATCTGTAAGTGGCTGATGATAACTGAGTATGGATTCTGATTAGAATTCCTTACTATATGTAAACATACCACCATTCTGTTGAACGGAAACTTTTGACTACATCTTCTAATACAAACTCTTCTATACATTGCGATATTATTGCCATAATTAAATAGTAATTTTCTTAAGTTCATTAAAAACAGTTTTCGCTGTTATTGTCTTAATTTAATATCCGCACAAAAGTAATTTTTAAACATTTTATCATATTAAATTTAATTCGAAGAAAAATTATATTAGCTTATATTAATATGCATACATGCTTCGTAATGTAATTAGCAATCTCTTATGAATATGTATATTATTTCCTTTATATATATTGTTGTATGAATGTATATAAATATATACATATATATGCTTATGCATATAAGTACTGAATATTAGATCCTTTTATTTAATTTTTAATTTTTTTCTATTCTATTGAAATGCTCACATTACCATAGCGAATGTTCAAAAAATTGTACACTTCTGTTGCTCTTTCTGTCATTGCTGTTGCTGCTGCTGCTTCTGCTGCTGCTGTTAACACATATGTGCTGCTCCGGCACCGACATCGCTACAGTTGAATGTAATATGAACTGCAAAATATGCAAACTATATACCAAGATCCGCTTTACGAAATATATTTCGAAAAAGTGTGCGAGTCCGTCTGAGAAATTAAATACATGCCGAATTCAAAATTGTTTACTTTGGTAAATTTGAAGCAAAATAAAATTTCATTAAATATTACGAATAGATACTTTTAGGATAAAAGTGTCTGTATGCGCTATTTTAAAATTAGTTTTATTTACTTATTTTTATTTGTTTGTGTGGCATTTTTGAATTTATAAACATGTTGAATAAAATTCAAGTTGTCTTCAAGAGTTTTCAGTAAGCCGCCTACAGGTAATAACAAGAGTTATCTAATAACAACAAATATATATCAAATATATTAACTTTTGTAAATTTTTTGCCTACCCCATTGTGATTGTGCTTAATGTTAAATATTTGTTGAACTTTAAAAATTTGAGTAAACCTATTTGAACATAAAGTTCACTTATAATGTATGAAAAGCATTTTTCGCAGTGCATATAGTATTTATGATTCACACGTCCTCGCAGATATGAAGTTTTACTTTTAAAATACAGCATCCATGCAGTATCTACTCGTGTGTAGTATTTACTTGTACATTTGATGCCCATTTGAGTTCACTTTACCCATAAACTAGTTTTCCTTATATCATTTGGTGTTTGGAATAATTCTAAAAAATGAAAAAAAATTATTAAAAAAGTTGCTTGCCTCCGAAGCAGTGCTGCAACATTACAATGTGTTTTGGCCATTGCCGTATGAAAATTTATGTTGCAGTACAAAATGTTGCAATAAAAGTATTTTTTGCAAACGACATGAAAATCATAAAACTTACTTGCAGAAGTGGCTTGAGGTATAAGAACATTTCTATTTTTATTTTCAAATCAATTTTAAACTGATTTTAATTAATTCCGTGAATATAAACTGTAAGAATAGCGCATTGCACTCGATGTTCTTTTGCTATTAAAAACTGTTATTAAAAAGATAATAATGGTACGTATTAGTAAATTTGTTGGGTTTATTCAGAACTAGACTTAAGTTTTTAGGTGACCTATTCTTTAACACACTCGAGGATATTTCCAACATTGGTATTTGCCCAGAAACTTCCATATATTAATGTGTCCCGCTGGTTCTATTATACCATTTTTTTATCTACAATAATGAGGAATGTAAAATCAAAACGGCTTTTTTTAGCTAATTCAGTAGGATTCGATCTTCCTTTAAGTTTTATAAGTTTTAAGTTTATATACTTACCTACTTACGTCCTAGTCACTTTGGTAATGATCAAAAACGAAAAATTGGATGAGTGAGTGGTGTTGGTAGCACAGAGCCCAGATTTTTTAAAAATTTTAGTTCTTGGTATAGATTTATCAGATAACTAATTTGTTAATTTACTGATATGTGAAGATATGTGAAGAGAACTTATACTGATATTTTATTTGCCATATCTTTTGAAGATATTTAATAAATATCAATGTGGCGTTGCTAGTGGCGCTGCCCATTAGGATGTAATGTACCTTTTACCCGCTTGGTGTGCCCGCGCATCTTTTTGCCGCAATTGTGCACCGCATCTAAAATAGAATATTACCTGTCAAATATTTCATCTAGCCATAACGGATTTTAATAATTTTTAAAGGTTTTAGTTTAATAGTAATATAACACTATGATAGCATTAGACGTAATTATTTGTAAGTACATTTTCCTTGTAACGAGAGGTAGTGATTTAATATTATGTGGTGGATATCTGCATATATACGAATTGTAGTCATCTAAAACTTGTAATGAAATTATGTGGTTATCAAAGAAAGTAAAACTTAAGAAACATAGCATATATAGATTGATAATGGTAACGAATCATTCACTCAAAATATATATTTCAAAATAGAATTTAGTTATTCGATTTATTCGAATAAAAGTTATAAACGTATCATAATTCAGTTTCAAGAATAGGATGAGAACTCGTGAAATTTTATTATGTATAAACGTTTTCATCTAATACCGTATTTTCTGAGTTTCATAGAGCATAAAACAATTGTTAATATAGAACAGCATGTTTAAAAATAAAAAAGTAGCGATATCGATAGGGTGGACATTTCTAAAATTTGGGTATTAGAAGAATAAAGGACATTCATAGAATATATATTTCCAATGGAATGTTAATGAAGTTCTATGAGAATTAAATTAGACCTGAAAATTTCTTATAAACATTTCATGCAAAAACAGAGCATATCTTATCTTGATCACATCTTGAATAATTCCAAATATAAATTAGTATTAATTTGCTCTTGACAAAAGGGTATAACAATCCGAGAAACATCAGGTGGTAACAGTCTATTTAAAAAAATAAATGTATAAAAAAATTTGTTTTAAATTTAACATATAATTTTAAATATGAAATATTTATAAAAAATATGAAAATTATTATTTGCTATTTAAATATTAATATATTTTATATATAAAAAGCATTATGTTGCAAACCATTTTAGAAATCAAAATTTTAGGTAGATGCTATATAGACACCAACCAATAGTCGTAGTTACAAAATATAAGAAATATAGCTAGAACTCAAAAAATCTTTAGAGAAGTTGTTAATATAATACCCTATGGTATTAAAAAAAATATGATATTAAAAAGAATTTGTAATAATTATCTCTAAATTATTCATTTATTTAACATTTGCATTTATACTTTTGTAAAATTACAATAGATTAAAAATCAATTGTGCATATAGAGAATAAGTCATTAAGGTCATAAATTTCATACTCAATGCAGTGATCATTTATCTTAAATTTTAAAATTATTCCTAATGTGATATTTTAATATAAAATGAAATCGTGTTTTTTTCTGAAATTAATTGAAAAACTTAAATTGTGTTTTCTTTTTTGTTTGAAAATTTGATTTATAAACAACATTGTATTAAATTTTATGATCACATAGCAAAGTATAAGTGGAGGAAAATGAAATCGACAAAACCGTCAGCTAACACATCGAAAATGATTACAGATCGACATATTCGGAATTTCTGGTAAACAATTAATCTTGATATTTAGTTTTATTACCTAAGGCCAGTGCAGAGTTTTCAAGCTATATTGCATTTTTTCTACCAAATATCTACAAATGCACTACGCTCAGCACAAGAAAGAAATACTCCAGAATTGCTGCAACAAATCCAACAACTGACGTTCAGAACAAGAAAAACCAGTTATTTAAAAAAAGAATTCCTAACACTAAAAAAGCCGTAATATCAAGCAAGCAAACGAAGTCCAACAACCACCAGTTTTATTTGGAACTGCTGCAACAATATTTGGTTGCAAGCCTTTAGTCAAGTACTCGTTTTAAAAACAATGCCCACTCGCTACATACGAATAGTTAAGTACAGTGAACCATGCTGAACCTACACCACCAAAAGACCACATGTTCTGTTCGTCGTTGTAGCCTTGCAATGCGAGTCATATTGGCTTTGTGGCATTGTGGGCACGGGTTACAGTGTTACAGTGCAGCTTGCACATTATACAGATGCAGTGTGCAAGCGGTTTTGGTACTGTCCATCTACATTATTACTTTTCTTCATTCCATGCCACGATTACTCACCAACACGGCACAGCGAATCATGAAAAGCGTAGCTTTGCTGATGTTGTTCGAACAAAAATCGAAAAAATTGTTTTAATTTTTAGGTCGATCAATGCTCATTATTTCCGTGTATATTTGCTTCTTTATAGCGTTTTTTAGCATCAGCATATAAAATAATTTATACTCTTAATGGTTTTGGCATAGGTAAAACCCATGGACGACTTACAAATGCATTGGCATTGTTTACGAAACAATGAGCAGAAGGAGAAATAATGTTAAACTTTTTAAAATTGGAACAAATCGAAATTGTTCTGTTGCCAATCGCTGTGTAGCACAGCACAACTTGTTACAAATTCCTATTCGGTTCTGGCAGCTTCTGGTATTAATGTAGCTGATATTTTTGCGTCTAGAATTAATGTTAAAATGTATAAAAACACAAATGCATTTCCAAAACAATTTAACATTGCAATTGAAATTCATTTTTATGTGTTCTTGAGTATTGAGTACTTTGCATGAAAAACACGTATTCCACGATATGCGGAACATCCAGCACATCAGTTCACCATAAACAACACCACAAAATTGTTAGTTTGTTTATAGAAGCGATTTTTTCAAAGTATACAAAAAATAATGATTTCATTATGATTATAAAAAAAGTTTTATTTTAAAACTTGAATAAAGTTATTTTTTGTTTTACTCAAGTTTCTATATCCCTTATTTTGCCTTAGATATTTCAATATGTTGAGTTGGGCATGGATTATTAATTTGCAATAATCCACAAAAAAATGTTTGGATCATACTAATCAGTTTATGTATATATATTTTGTTTTTTAAAGTACATTCTAACGCTGTTTTTTTATACTATTTTTGTAGTAATATATTCTGTAGCTAACTAATTTCATCTAATTGTCAAATCCACTTCTTTAGCGGGTATTGCCAAATCAATTCGTTTTGTTATTATTTTCAAAAGCTTACACGAACTGTGAAAACTCCGCAGTTACCTTCACAGCGCTGTTTTCTACCTTTTATTTTCAATAGTGTAAAGCAGGGTTTCTTAACCACAGGTCTACGCCATTGCGACCACCGGTAAACAAAATATGCAATAGATATTAATGAAATTATTACTAGTATATTGGTACCGGTTCTTGCGATAACATTGAATATTTCACTGATCCTTGTAAAACACATTGATTAGTTAAATAATTTTAAATTAATGAAGATGCATTAATTTTGATGTTTAGTTATATTATTTTGGTCATTCTGGCAGAAATTTCCTTCTTACTAAGTCTGTACAAAATTTTGTTCAACTAACTCAGAAACTACTTTATATTAAAAAATGTTATAAAATATGTTCGAACATTTTAAAAAACTCAATTTTGAATCATGTAATGTTTTAAATTCATTGCAATAGAGTAACAAATTATATATTAAATGGAAAAACATTTAAATCAGAAATGGTCTGATAAACCAAAAAAACACTACGCAAGAAACCCTTTTATAAGACATACTCTATATCAGTTAATACTGAAAATCAATCTTTCTCATTTCTGCATTTTCATTTTTTTTGTTTCATTAATTAAAAAATTGTACTATGCTTATAGCTATTGTTTGTAAAACACCCTATATATTTGATCAGATCAACGGATTGAAGTAGTCTAGTTATTAACATCTAACAATACAATCTCAATTCTATATATTTATTTAAAGACCACTCTCTCAGTTTTAAAATAGATACACAAAATTTGGCAAACATTTGAGAGTATAGCCTTATCCTTAAGTTGTCATATAAACTGAATTGAAATAAAGTTGTGTTGTTATTAATATTTAACCAATTTATTTTAATAATTAGATTTGTTTTACGAGGGATGCTATATATATTTCTGGCCTAATAATGAAAATGCGAATATTTATCATCAAAAATTGTTTTATTGTTTTTCAAAGTATTCTCTAGCCCGATTTATACACTTTTCCATGCGCTCAAACCAATTGTCGAAGCACTTTTTCCACTCCGACACTTCAAAAACATGGTTTTTGAACGCTTTAGCAGCATCTTCTGGCGACGAAAATCGTTGACCAGGCATTACTTTTTTGATGTGCGGGAATAAAAAGAACTCATTATGTGCCAAGTCAGGGCTGTACGTCGGATAACCCATCAATTCGACGTTTTGGCCGGTCAAAAAGGCGCTGGTTTGAGCCGGTGTGTGAGTGTTCGCGTTGTCATGGTAAAAAATGATTCGTCTTCTCTTGTTCGTTTTTCGAATTTCTCCGAAGGTTAGACAAACAAATTGTGGTGTGTCACACGGTCGATTGTTTTGTTTCGGGCTCATACGCATAGATCCATAATTCGTCATCTCTGACGATCTTAGATCTTATAAACGTCTTTTGAAGCACCACGAACGTATTTTTTCAACATTTCTTTGTACGAATCGACACAAGCCTTTTTTTGAGCGATTGTCAAATTGTGCGGGATCCAACGAGAACAAACCTTTTTTACGGCAAACCTTTTTTGTTCATGCAATATCGAATGTATGCTATTGTTCTAATAATTGCCAAAAATATTTTAATATATAAAAATTTAATATACGTGTTCCTTTTAACTTCTTACATTATCATATTATTTTTATTATACAGTTATAACTGATTACTTTTCTAATATTCGATAACAATAAATTTTAATATAAATCAAAAACTTCTATATATAACATATTTTAAATTGCTTTAATGATAAAAAAAATGATGATACTTAAAAAACTATTTTTAGTGAAATATTAAGTTTGTCCTGCAGCCCTGACCTATAGACAATAAATAAAAGTCATGCAATGGAACAGTAAAGGTACGAGGCTATTTCTCTTAATGCAGATATATTTTAATACTTTATGTTTCCTTCATATAGGCTTTTATATTTATATTATGATTGTGTGTTTTCCACAAATTTTCGCATTAATTTTATAGACTCTTTTATTACAATTTTGTAATAATCTGCAAAAAATGCAATAATGCAAATCTCGCATATCACAATGCAATCCGTTTGCTATATCATTAAATATTTTATCTGCGTATAAGTACATTGAAATCATCTGCGTCGGTATAGTATATGGGCGAATCAAGAGCCACATAACCATAAACCAACACAAAGACAGGTAAAAAATCCTTTCATATCTACATAAATTTGTCATTCGACACACAAACCCACAAAGCCATAAACATACTGAATGAAATTCTTTTATTAAGACCAGAGTAATATTTTTTGCAAAATGACTCATATACGAGGTATGGAATATGAAATCACCAATATCCCAAGGTATACTCGTATGAACTTTATTATGAAAGTTATAATTTAAAGCTGATTACGCTTAAGCGCATTTGGTCGTTACGAGCAGAGTTCAATTTCAAAATAACAGCCAACCGGTGTGTTCAGGAGTGTGATTAATTGTTGCCTAAACTTGGTTAACTTTCCATAAACTAATAACATTCCGAGCATTCACAGATCAGGTCCTTCGAGAATGAAATAAAGTGAAGCAGTAAATGAGATAAAAGTAATTGTGCAGAAATTTTTGTGAGTTCTTGTAAGTAAATATTTTATGTAGAATGAATGAGCAGTAAAGTGATTTTACCACTTAAGAATAACTTTGTTATTAAGTAAAAATTATTAATAACTTGAATTTTATTTTGTTAGAAAAACTTTCAAGATTTCAGTGTGCTTATTATGTATTTTCAGATTTATTTATTTATTTATTTAAAAATGCCTTAATGCGAGAGTCAAAACACAGAGTTATGAACAGTTCAACACATGTAAGACATATGAATTTTTTAGAACTGAAATCTTTACAATAAATTTTAAATTTTTTGGAAATCAGAAAGAAGGAGTACAGCATTTTAATAAACATCTATTTTTACATATTTTGACCTCATTTCAAGTGTTCAAGATGCTAAAATGGCAGCTTGTCTACATTAAATCGTGAAAGGCACACATGCATGAATTTTTGTAATTCTTCCTTCAAAAACAATTGCTTTGAGCTATAAGTATGAATTGTTGATGTGCCGCAAAAGAACAGATTTCTGTAAGCTGAACAGTTTAGAATTACATTCCACTTTAAAACAAATTTTCAAAAATTCGAGTATCTAGTATACTCGAAAAAAAAAGTATACTGTTTTTTTGTACTTAAATATGATTGTCTAGGACTTTTATTTTAAAGCTATCATTAGAAAAAAATTTATGAAAACATTTCGAAAATTAACAGAATTGTTTTAAGACTATTTGAACTTAGGATACTCAAAAAAAAATTAGGTTTTGCGGTGTGGGCATCATATTAATTAAAGCCTCAATGATGTGCACAAAAATCTCATTTCGCAAATATGACGAAATCTGCATTGTCTATAATTGGGTACAGGGATGTGTCAACTGTTTACATTCTTGAAAGTTTTTCACATTAATTAGCAACCAACTTCATTTGAGAAACTCTTCTGTATTTCCGCATTTGAAGTATACCAATTTACATTATCTTCTGAATTATCTTATGATGTACCCAGCGCATTTGCACAGCAACATGCAACATGCAACTTTTTGCACACATTATTAGTTTCTCTGCATGTTCCTGCATAAAGTGCGATTTTCCTTTGGTCGTACTGAAGCGAGTCAACAAGAGTAAGAGCATTTATATCTGCAAACAACTCCAGCAACATTAGTGTTACGCAAAAGACTGGAGTCAAGTGCTTTTTCGTTCTTGAAATTACGTCTCGTCAGATACTTGTGTTTGTGCACTTTCAGACCTAATTCACTGAAAAATATCTTGCGCACTTACTAGCACCGCATTGTTAGCTCTAACTAAAAGAAATTTCCACTTCATATTTTCCAAAAATACTTTCTGTTACTTGGGCTGTTTAAAATATGTACTTTGTCTACGAAAAATGTCAACTATAAAATAGACTATTTCGGTACCTATAAATAATGAGCAAATGTTATTGCGATGCTGCTGGTATGCATGCATTTGAATATGCGGTACTAGAACAATATTGGTGCCCGAAGTCTTGCTTGAAGTTTATTTTTCAAAGTTAAATGCCGCCATCACTGTGCACTGCATACTGCATACAAATGCCTGCCATAAACTGTAATACTCGTACATTTAATGTTATCACATTGCATTCATCTATGTTTGCAGTTGAGAAAGCCATATTGCTACTTTCATCCTCAAAAATTCTTCTCATTCGATTAACGGCTGCGGTATTGCGCCTCGAATTAATAGTGTAATTATTGTCAATGAAATGCATATGCAGTAGAAGAAAATGTGATAAGAATATTAACAAAACTGTCTGTTTTAATTTCAAAAACATTTAAAATGAAGTGCACTGAAATAGTTTGAAGGGGAAATTTTATTATCTCTGAGTGATTTGGTTGGTCTATTATTTCTATCTATTCGTTCTAAATTTGATTACTTTCAAGAGAAACTGTTGTTATTGGTATTATTACTATATGTTTTAAATGACAGAGCAGAATAAACACGCTTTTTTAAGTTGGAATGTATTTTAAAGTAAAATTTTTCAGTTGTTTCAGATTTTTCAGATTTTTAAAGAATTTTCGTTCTTAAAAATATTGTTCCTACATTCTTACATTAGTTAGTTTAAATATAAATTATAATGAGGTTAGTTTAGATTTAAGGGTTGATTTGCGAGTACATAGACTGTCTCCATACAAATAACCACGTTATACTGCTCTAATTTTCCCACTGATTTTCATGATTCAAGAGCTATTTGTATCATTTTAACCCATTAACTTTCTTTTAGAATTTTATAAAGCTTTCGAAATAAATAATTGATATTTTTTCGGAGTCCTTAAAAAGGGCGTTTTAGAAATTGTAGCCATATTTCTTGCATTGGCTAGACATCTGCACAATAGTATAAGTAATAATTCATAGAATAAAAACATGAAAATGAATATACCATAATTAAGATTGACATATCTAATTGTTAACACATATACTAATAATATATATATTAATAATAAAGGCATAAGATATAATATCAAATATAATAAACTAGGAAAAACTTATGAAAGAGATTGGATTTATTCACATTTAAGCCGAAAAATCTTTAATGTACTTCAACTAAATAGAATAGATTGCATGCAACAAAACTGTGTTTTAAAAACTTACCTTTAAAATTTATTATTCGTGACCCCTATTACAAAAATATTTTTAAAATTTTTATCTTCTTTCTATAGTTGTACAACACGAATTCTACATTAACTTAAACCAATGCAGTTTATAATTGCACAAAAAGATAAAAAGTCTATATTTATTTAACATCAGTAAACAATTTTCATAGATAAAAATATATAAATTTTAAATTTTTTTCTCATTTCGTAATTTTTACCGATACTTCTCTACTTATCTTAACCTTGATTCAGTGGAATTGTGATGAATAATGGTGCTTGTATCTACAATCCCCGATTGTCATTGGTACGAGAAAACACACAAAATAGCTTTGACTTTCTTCATTTAGTTATGCAAATGATGTGAGATCATGGCTCAAACGAATGACTAACACAAAAAGTATTTAATAATTAAAAATAAATTTAAGGCTAAAAATGTTACTAAATTCTGGTTAATTTTTGAAATTTCAGATGATTAACATACACATACCAACATTTTTTCTCTTTCAATTACTTTTAATTGTAGAAAATACTGAATTATGCATGCATTTAAATTATTTTTATACAGGCTCCATTTTTCTGCTGAAAGAATTAGGTCCAACAATGAGTTTAATTCTTTAAAATATTATAGTATATATTGTCAGTGTGTATCTGCAGTTTCTTAAATGCAATATTTGAGCTGCTATAGAAATGGACTTTAACTTGATAATATACGTACTAAAAGCACAGAAGTATGCGTGCGTGATCGTCTTCAATAAATTGCCCTTTCGCCAACAATTACAAGCAATTGATCTGTGTCTTTTGAGTTCAGCAATTTGTCAAATGAATTCCATAATTAAGAGAAACGCTAAAATGCAAATGTTTCTGTTTTATTTAATGTTGCATATATAATAAAGTATCAGTATGTATAAGACTATCTAATTTCGGTGCTATACATATGTTATACTTCAATTTATGAGATCATTACTTCGTTGTTGAGAAAAAATTATTTCATTTTAGGATTACTTAGTATCAATTTTTACAAAAAAAAAAAATGTGTTATCTAAAATGAACATGTAATGTTATAAAATACTTCAACAGTCTAAAGGCTTTTTGAATTGAATTTTATTTACCTTAAATGCTGTCAAATGCTCGCAATTAGAATCAGCTAAATCCTTATAAATTTTCAGGAAAGTATTGAATCTTATCATTTATATATATAATATTTTAAAGCACTGACATATAGTGCAACAAAGTTTAGAGTTCATGAGAGAAAGACTACTACAATTTTTTAATCAGATATTAATATGTATAATACATGAAAATACATTATATGTACTTTTTTTAATTTTGTATTTAGATATACAAATATATGTGTATACTAAATACATACATACTTGAGAAAAAATGAGTTATGATTTTGAAAATATTTTTCTTGTGTTCATGCGATAAATTTGCTTTTAAAAAAATCTCGAAATTAAAAACTTTGATGCTTTTTCTTATTCCTAATAAAAAAATAAACTTTTCATTTTACAACTTGTTTACAAGGTTTTGAAGATGATTCAATCTGTGTAGAATGTTTCATTTCACACATCCAGAAATTTGGAGTAACTTTATTACTTAAATGCACGAATTACAACGAAAAAGTTTAAGACTTCACAGTTTATTTATTGTTTGTTTTTACACAGTGCATTTAAATAGATTCCTGTTTTATCTAAAAAACTCGCAGATGCATATTATAAACTAAAGTTCGTTGACTCTGGCACACGAAATATAAATGTTTATGATCTAAGCAAAAAAAATCTTTTTTTAATATTATATGTATACTTTGTTACTTTAATTGCAATACTTCAGCTCATTAGTAATGTTAAAAATTTTATTTCTCAATAATTTACAATATAATTCGCACAAAATTGGTTTCAAAATGTTTCTATTATTTCTGCTTATAAAAGCCCTTTTTGTTATTTCGAAATCAGTTAATTGAATTAGATTTTTGGACAAATGAACAAATGGAAGTTGTAAATTCTCGCGTGCAAATGAGCACGCCAAATGGTTCCGCTATTAGTAATCGTAATCATTCTGTTAATGAGATTTTTTCGACAAATCACCTAAAATGACCAAATCGATAAAGTTCCTACTAATATTTTTAAAGTTCGAAAAATATATTTAGCACACCCTATAACACAAATTCATAAATTATTACTTACATTTGGTTTAGCAAGATATAGGAGATATGGCAATGTAAGTCAGGAATTAATAATTTTTTTCCCAATGATTGGTAAAAATGAATTTATTACGAAGATTTGATTACAATATTTATTTGATTTACTTTTTAGCGATAAACACATGAAAGTTTTAACACTGGATTTCGAAAACGGAACATTTACCCATGAAACTTAAATCTCGCTTTTAATGTTATCGTTATCGTGTGGAACTAAAAAGGATTTAAATGCACAGTAGACTCTCGGTTCAACGAATACCCAATATAAATAACCCTTTGAATAATGAGTAATCAAATACTTGTAAATAACGAACATACCAATAATGAACTCTCTAAATAAATAATATTACACATAAAATAACGAGAGACCTTGATATTATGCAATGATATTATCCTTTCGTTATATCGAAAGTTTTCTGTATTTTTAGAAAACATAAAACACAAAACTATTTTAATATTACAATAGAATATATAATTCATTGAATATGCTTAAAGCTATAATGTATTCAATGTGCAATATAATATTGTTTTAAAATTTTTTTTCAATAATTTTTGCAAACCAAGTATATATCTATATTATAACAAATTATTTCACTTATATATATTAACTTATACATTAAAAAGCTACTTAAAATTTTTTTTTTCTTTTCACATTAATAAAACTAATGTATTTTTAAATTGAAAGCATAACAAGTATTATTTAAACATATAGATTGTGCTCATTATACCTTACTTTATATAGTCCTTTCCATTAAGAAAGACCACTTAACAACAACAAATACGTACTAAAACCTGAGCTGAAATCAGTTTTGCAGTATCCTGCTTTTCTGAAATTGACTATATAGGTAGAGCGTATTCCAGAGAGCTAACAACTCCGTTGTACTTAGAACAAAATATTGTATATTGGCATCACTATTGGCACCTATATTTTATTACGGCGCCTAGCAGGATTGAGGAGAAAGTCAATGTTTTATAAACTAAATAATTTCTTTCTTATTAAAAAAAATGAATTCATAATTAAATGAATAAAATAATTAAATTAATTAAAATGTTAAAAAGTGAATACATATATGTAATATTATATTTTTGGTGGAGTTAACAAAAATAAACTACTCGAGTCTCAACAACTCAACTTACTTTATCCTTGGTTCAACAAGGATAAAGTAAGGAGCCATCTTGGAATCAATAGCTAGTATAACTCGCCTACTCGTGGTAACTTTAACAGCTTCATAATGGTTAATAGATGATTCTGAGTATAAAAGTGGATGATCGCATCAACACGCGCCTTTTAGATTTTACCTAACGTAATGTTTTTGTTTAAAAAATTTGAAAAAATAAAACATTTTAACATATTATTTAGTATAATCGGTTGATTTACTGAATAGTGTTGTTGTTTTACGTACTAAATTAACAAGTATAATAGCCAAGTTGCTTTTTATAAGTCTCTTACTTAGAAATATCGGAATAAGTATATAATTTCAAAGCATTTTTTTTACTACTAGTATAACAACCTCACAATATATTATTTTAAATATATAAATTTAAGCTATTAATTAAATGTATTTCTTATTCAATACATCCAAAAAAAAATATTTTAAAATTTATAAACAAACATATGGAAGACGAACGAGCTATGGAATGGTTTCTGTACAACCTTCGCTCCAAGTTGATCAATACCAGTGGATTAAAAGCAATATAATCAGAATCATGCACTCGTTAATAATGTCAAATTTTTATTCGATTGCGTATGGGACATTCAAAGCCTTTTCATGAACACCTTTCGGGTGGCGATCAGTCCTCAAACTGTCCATTTTGTAATAGCACACCATCCATAGATCATATACTTAACGATTACGCTTCTTTTGATTCTATTCGTAGTAATATCTTTCTAAACATCTTACCTACCAGCTTATTAAAAACAATTACTGTTAAAAATATACTTTTGATAAATAAATATGGTATATTAAAGCCTGTAATCTAGTCAATAAAATTTAGTTTATAATATCCGAACCAAGGTCCTGGCAGCTGGCGCTCATTTTTCCTATCTTAGTGTTAAGATTTTATATTTTGTAATTAATTATTATAAAATAAATAAATATATATATATATATATATATATATAAAGAAGGCAAATATGGAGAAAAACTATAAGAAAAAACATTTTAATTAGATGGTATTTAAAAATAAATTTATACAAATATAAAATATCAAAAAATATTTTGAAAATGAGACCAATGGTACTAAATACTAAAATTTTAAAGATGCTTAAAAACATAGTAGTTCGGTCAATTATTTTTTCAATAAAATGCTTTGTTAGGAATTTTAAAAATTAAACAATTATGAAAATTATCACAACATCTAATTAAAAAACAATTTATTAGCTATTAAGGCGAAAAGTGGTGTGAACAGACCTGTTTAAAATATGCCACAAAAATTGAAAATGAAAATAAGTATACTTCTGAACTTTCATTTCATTTGATTTCATTTAGGAGGAAAAAACCAAGGTGCACCACTGACACGTTTATCAGTGTAAAAAAAAATAAACACGCATACTCTTGCCACGAATGCTATTCCATATGTGCAGTTAATCCGTACAAGAAATGTTTGACAATAAAATAGTTTTATTTTTTGAAGTTTAATTTATGTACAACATAATCATAATAAGCAAGTTGTTTCGGTAAATACGCCCAAGCCCACAAATAACACAGAACAGACCCAAGAACAAAATCCAGAAAAAAGTGACGCCGCCTCGCCTCCAAAGAGTACGCATTTCTGGTTGCGTTCAGAAAACATGTGCGTGGTGCTTGTATTTCTTGACTGACGTCTGCGTCAGTGAATTATTGCCTTAAAAATAATCACTCATTGCATTTAAAAAATTCCTGATGGCCAATATTTAAAGTTCTTCTGTGAAACACAAAATTTGGAACTTTGAAATTGTTGGCTCTGAAGTAGGTATGCCTGTGTCTCACAGTAGAGTCCGTTCATAGTTGTTGAAACTTGCCGGAAAGTATTGTGAAAATGAGGAAATTTCTGTGATGGGGCATAATAACACTGTGTTAGCTAATAAACGAAATGTGAAGCATTTCCCTCTTTCTAATGAGACACGAACTACTAAGAATTCGAATTGGAAACTGTTTCGTGTGTTTTTCATTTAAAAAATTAGTTTATGCACTTATGTTTACTCAATGTACTTCAGGCATATGAACTAAGAGAAAGGTTCAATGAAATTTACTTTAAATATTAAATGCTATTAACAAATGAAAATTTTATAGAAAACGATTTTCTAATTTCTTTCCCTTCTTTGTCAGTCCATAAAATATTAAGAAAACATCGTCTTATTGTAACGGACTATTTTATTTAAATACTCTCATATAATTTTTTTTTGTTGCATCTTATTATTTTTAGTTTATTAGAAAAAAAAATCAAAAAATACAGGGTTATTTATTTTGTGGTTCAAAAATTAAAAACAAATTAAATACACTTATATGAGTAATTAAATCTTTGATAAAAATTTTTACTTCAATATATTGTTTTGAATATATTAGTATTTCTAATTACTTTATAAGTAATTTTTAATGAATTATCGATACATATAGTAGTTGGCTATATCTCGTCTACACAAAAAAATGTCTACACAAATACAGTCTTTTGCGTGAATCCAGAAAAAAAACACCAGTGACAGATGGCATAATCTTTAATTTTTTTATATCATCAAAGCGTGAAATAACACACGAAATTTTCTTATGCAACACATGAAAACAGAACATGTTATGTGACTAGTGACATCTCTTAAAAGCTCTTGAAACCACATATCATCAACATAAATATCGTCAATATCAAGTCAAAAAAAAAACCGGTTGTAGCGATCAGACCTGACGGATTGTTTCACACTTTCGTCATATTCCAAAAAAGAACGGTTTTATTAAATACCAAGTGCCACAATATATTGTAAGTTTGTATGTATGCGTTGATTTTTGACAGTTACTTGTGGTTTTTCAATGCCCCAGACGCAACAATCTTGCTTGCTGACATATCCACTCTTTAGCATCTTTAACCATTAAAATTAACCTCAACAAAAAAATCTGATGCGT
This sequence comes from Teleopsis dalmanni, assembly GCF_002237135.1. NCBI lineage: Eukaryota > Metazoa > Arthropoda > Insecta > Diptera > Diopsidae > Teleopsis > Teleopsis dalmanni. Next base: position 139,264,940 of record NC_051846.1, on the reverse strand, counting down.
AAAAATTGTCATCATTTCTGCAGAAAGTTTTCATAATTTTAATACGTTCAACGGTTGTTAAACGATTCACATTATAAAATGGCTTAAATAGTCTGAAAGTAATAATATGATGTTTGGGTTGATAGTTCTTTTCGAAAAATTTTTTTTTCATCCATTATTTCTATAACTGTCTAATGCAACAAGTAGTTCTACTTACAGAATATAGAAATATATTATATCTCTAAATCATTACTTAAAGCTATATATTTTTTTTAGTATAAGTTTATAATCTACTTATTTGTGTGTCGAATGCTGTTATTTTTGATAGTAAGAAGTTGGACACCGAGATCCTCACTTATTTCATAATTTGGAATATAATAAAGTTGCACTGGTGACAGTTTAGAGAACTTTGGATTGAAGTCTTAGAATTATATCAAAATTTGTGTTACTTGCAATACTTCATACTTCAGCACCATAGAGCCATATAGGTTTATTTTAGTCTTAACTGTTTGTATTTGTTGTTTGCCAGTATGTGGTATTTCCAGTCCGGTTTTGATTCAATGGTTATTCCAAAGTAATTTGCTTTATTACCGGAGTTAATTGGTCTATTATAATTATCAGTTGCAGTGATTGCATCTGATTTTAATTGCGATTGGTAATATACATTGTAACTTACATTGTCTTCTCAACATTAATTTTTTTTCTATATGCTAAACAATTCAGTTATACAATGCAATGTTAATTGGGTGTTTTGCATGACAAGGTCTGGTGTATTAGAAGCTAAGAAAGAGTGCTACTAAAATCAGAACCGTGATAACTATTTAATATCATAATTGTAGTTTAGGTGGTTTTTGTCTGTTACCACATATAAAAATATATTCTTTAGAATTAATCTAACTAATTCCTCAAATATGTGAATTGGAAGTAACGAAAAAAATTGCATATATCAATAGTTTATTATGGTATTTTACATTGTGGTGAATTGTCAATTTAAGTATACGATAATAAAACTTTAAATAACTAGCGATAAATTGCTTAAAAATGTGTTAATGCATATGTGCACCTCTACATGTGAAGTGCATAAATGTTCACTTGAACGCATCTTGCATTTTAATCACTTTGAGGCACTGTGCGTGGACATTTTATGCATAAATAAAATAGAGTACCAAGTAAATCCAAGATATATATGCATATACGCTTAAGAAAATTCGTTTAAAATGCTTAACCCTAGAAAGCCAGTTGCATTAGAAGAAATATATTGATTTACTGCTCATAGCAATGTCGAATAGATTTGAAATTTTAAGTTCAAACCAAAAAGGAAAAATGAAGAGAAAATAAAATAAAAATTCTGCTAACGCAACTTCTGAAAATATTTGTATAAAAATTTCAGAAAATCAATTTAAAATTACAGGAAGTAAGTTATTAAATCTAAGAACCTTAATTGAGTAATTAAAAGAGTAACTTATTAGGCATAATAAATTGAAAGATTATATCCGATGTAAATTACCTAAAATGAAGTTTCCTTAAATTTACTTAAAGACAAGCAAGCCACATTAAAAATTTATATGAATGCATATTTTTCAAGCAATTTGCGCTCTTTTTATTGTGCGTGCTTCCTGGTAGTTTAATACACCGTTTCGTTTCGCTGTTTGTCAGTTGTTTTGGAAACATGTAAAAAGATATCATTTGTTTGTTTGGAATTATTTCCTTGTGGTCTACAAATGCAGTACCAAGCTCACTCAATCTAACTCCCATACAGTATAACAAGGAACAATGATCCTTGTGGCGTACGTGTATATGTATCTTTTATTATTTCATACCAGTCGACAACAGTTTGTAGACTCAGTGGTGACACAAACATACCAACAACGCAAACAAACAGTTTACTTTGCAATTCTGCATCTTTTTTCCTTTTACTTTCAAGTTTTTTTTTTTTGCTTTTATGCAGTTTCAATTGTTTACAATTGCAGTTCCTTGAGTTTTTGCAATTTTTGCTTAGCAAAACAAAGAAAAGGCGCGAGTGTATTTGAAAAAATTATACCGACAAAATAGGCGGAGTGAAATGTACAAGTCTTTAAAAACTTGACATTATAAGTCTTATGCAAGTTGGTAGGTAGATCATGTTCAAGAAGAAACCTAAATACTTCTTTTTCACTTCCCTATATGTTTTTGTTACTGTCTATATTTTTTTCCAATGCAGTCGTTGTTATCAATATTGCATTCAGAATTTTTTTGTTAAGTTATTTTTTAAGGAATTGTAAAATTGATTGCTTTAAACAAATTTTATAAATTAATTTTACTCACGTGCATTTAAGTTATCATTGTTCTTTTCTGTTCTGTAATTTCTTGCAATGCCATCTTTCTAAGACCCAATCCAATAGCACGTAAAATTTGAACCACAATTTACACACAATTTAAAAAAAGCCCAAAAAATTAGTGCAATTCATGCCTCTGTACAACTATTGTAACTCGCAGACATGCTGAAAGAAAACCTAAAAGAAAAATTACAGTCCTGTTATCCCTGTATCTTGTAATTTTTTAAACAAATGCTATGACAGCCAACACTAAGCACTACTTGCCAGCATTTGACCTGAAGATTTTACTTCATGTTTTTAAGAAATATACATCAATCAAAATTCTAAAATATTACCTACCACTGTCTTTGTAGTTGAGGCCCTGTTGCCGTTGTGGGTATCTTGTTATTCTTGTATCTTTTCTGTTACTCAATTTATTACGATGATTTTCGCAGTTTAACCACAGAAAACAGAATGGAATGGCTTCAAGCATTTTTTCTTAAATAAATACTTTTCACATTTGAAAGTTGTGGTATTTGCCGAAGACAACGTCTGCTCATAATTTAAGAAATTCAAAAGTAAAAATAAATAAATACAAGATTTGAATTCCTGCTGGTCATATTGTACGTACGAGTATATATGTATGTTGTAGCTTTGGTATGTTGTATAGTTTTTCTGTACGAATTTGCTGTTGTGTGCCCAGTTGTGTGGATGTTTAAACTTATCCGTAAGTGAATTTCATATTGAGAGCTTAGTACTTTGCACACACCAAGGAAATAAAAAACTTAAGAATTTGTTAATATGACATTCAAAAAAATAGTAATCTGAGAATTTGTGGTAAGGAGATCCAAGAGGAAATAGTCTCATATTTTCCGCAAAGTACTTCAAACACTTAATACCTCCTTCATCTATCTATATAGGTACATATAGTACTTATTTGAATTTAAATTTATGGCAATTCTTAAAGTTTTTTTTACTTTTTCTATACATACTGTCTATCAATAGACAACATTTTTTCTGTATTCTACTATTGATTCTTAATTTAGGATAGCTACTATACCATTTTGGAAATGGTTTAAAAAGATAAGTAAATGAATTCCTACAACGCATATGAAATAAAATATATTTAAAAATAGATATATGTGATAAGAATATCTATTGACGGCAATTAAATCGATTTTTGACGGCAATTAAAATTTTGAGAGTATCTTAGTTGAAAATCCTCCAGGTTGTCGATACAAGCCTTGTGGATAAGTAATACACTTTGAAAATGCTTTTCTTTTCTACGCAAATGCGTTTTTCCGAAAAAGTAGAAGCCGCATGGTGCCAAATTAGTTGAGTATAATAAGTGTATAATGGTAAAAAAGGATTTTTAACTACAAAATGTATTATAAATATCGATCGATGAAATCAAATTTTGATCGCCAACTTGACGGCCAGCTTGTCTGGAAAAAAACGTGTATACGCTTTTTGTAGCTAAAATGTTCGATCATAATGTAATAAACAAATGTTGGGATGCTCCAGTGAAACTTTATCCGTTTTTAAAACTTTTACGACTTCACTCTGGCCTCTGTTTCGAGTATTCCTTACGTGGTTATTTTTGTTATGTGTAGATGAGCAACTATTGCACTTCTACTGAATCACGTTTTCGTTCAATTTAAACTTAAACTTTTCGGACCAGATGTCTCCATAGCGTTTTGGAACACTACCAATTTAGTTCAATTCAATTCAATTATGAAATTTAAGACGAACGAAATCGTTTTCAAAAATTAGACGCATATGCTTTGGAACGATTATAAAGAATATAATCAGCTGTTATTAATATTTTTCCCAAATAATATTTGACAGAAGAATCACAATATCACCTAAGAAGTAAATCTACATTAGAATGAGAACATTTTTAAACATTGAACATTGAACATCCTTTTCACTTTATTAAGGGATAGTAAAGTGAACCAGTAAAATTCATCTTATATAAATAGAATACCTGAAAATCAAATATTTCCTAAATAAACAATCTAAGAAAAAGTATTTATTCCAAAATAAATATTGGCTTTTTAATTTTTTTGATTAAAAAAAAAATACTCAATTCAAAATGTTATAAAATTTTTAAACGATTTTTATATTTATTTAATTAAATTTTTTTAAAGAACAATTTTTTTTAATCTTCAATTGTGGTGTTACACTGGATCCATGTGGTAGAAGGGCAGGAGTTGATAAAAAAGAGAAAAAGTAATAACAACAATGATAACTTGGGTTAATTTATTATAGTCCGACGATCTGATTAAGACGATCTGTTTATAAAAACGAGCTTACTGTGTAAATGGTTAACGTCGGAATTCTGCTTATTAACATATCTTTGTGTTATTTTTACGAATTTTAATTTACCATTCTGATTCTTTTAAATATTTACAGGTCTTTTAAGCTCTTTGCAGGAATCAAATATTTGATATATTATTATGTTGAGGCTAATTGAGTCAGTACACTTGAGCACTTTTATTCTCTATTACCTGCGAGGTTTCTTCAGGTAAGAAACCAGACTAAGCAATAACTGACCCTAGATCAGCATACCTCCTCGAGGAGCCTATAACCATTCTGAGATTCGATAACGCGGTGTTGATAAGCCTGTCAGTTTTCGTAAATATATTTATATATACAGTCAAACTTTCATAACTCGAACTTCTATCAAATAGTGCACCAAAGTTTTAGAGAGCAAATTACATAGAATTCTGCTTTCATAACTCGAACTTCTAGAACTCGAATTTCTCTATAACTCGAACAAAACTTTTGTTCCGTGCCGATAGGAATATGGGAAAGTGCATTCTATCTATAAGTCGAATTTTTGTTTTAAGTATAAATGCATTTTGCTGTTAGGGGAGGTCTCATTTTCCGAACCAAATTTCAAATTTTTTCTTTTTTATGTTGCTTCTTTGTGCAAATGCCAGTTGTTGGCAACGTAGTAAATAAAATAACTTCCAATGCTACTCTTAACGATTATATTGAGCTTGACAATGAAATTTGTATATCAAGCGTTCCTACTGATGACGATACTATTGATCTTATTATATGATATTATTGATATTATTACTGGAACCAATTCTAAGCGCAACGGAAAGTGATGATGACAGTTAGGTGGACGCAATTGTCTTCCAAGAATGAAATAGAAGACTCATTCAATATTCGGAATTTATATTTGCAAACGAATGATAGTACAATTGATGATCACTATAAACATACGAATAAAGTGGAATCTCTTTTTATTGAAAATAGGAAAACAATTAAAGTGCCAAACTCCAATTTCTGAATATTTTATTTCACTATAACTTCTGTGCTTTATTTGATTGCAAATAAATAAATATCTTAAAATGTAATTCTAGTTTCTTTCAAAAATAAAAAAAAGTATAAAAAAATTCTCTAACTCAAAGTCTCCATAAATCGAACCTTTTCTTTGCAAAATTGGACTTCGAGTTATGAAAGTTTGACTGTATTTGCTTTTCCAAAGAATTTTATAGTCTAAGCTTAAACGAGATTCTCTGTTGAGTAGTTTAGCATAATAGCTTAATTATTTTAATCAACCGATTAAGTTTCTATCATCTAAGGTGAAATATTTTCAACAATTTAAAATAAAAAATATTCAAATCTAATTATGTTTATGGCATTAGCTAAGCTAAATAGTAATAAATCAGATATTTTCTTATTCGAAAAATAATTATTCATATAAGTAAAGTCTTTATTATTTATTTTAAATTATAGGTGTAATGTAAACATAATATAACTAAGTATCCAAATCTCCATTTGAGTAAAAAGATTGAAAAGTTCTGTTTTATATATATATTTCAAATAAAAAATGTTGCAATAAATTCTTGATTTTATATGTTAATAAGCAATTACATTTGGGTGGACACATAAGGAGGTGGCTTTATTTGCCAATATATGAATACAGACAGATACGCATATTCAGTAGTAGTTTTGTATAACAGTTTACTAAAAAGATAACTCAAAAAGTGGCGTGGTATATCCCAAAAAGTGGTGTGACGACAGATGTGAAGGAAATTCAATACTTTTTATCCGATTTGCTTAAATAAAAAATGTGTTTATTAGGAGGGTTGCTGACTTCTTGGCAGCTACGAAATTGCACTGCAGCATTTGGAATTTGATTTTCAAATCTGATTTATTACAAAAATAAATAAATAATATTATCATATCTAGTCTTAGATGATATTCGTGTCTATGCATACCATTTGCAAATATAAATTTGTAAACACCGAACTAGATTCTGCACATATGCAGATAAAAGAATCTTATGAGATTGACGTTATATTGATATGGATGTTGATATTTGAGATACAATATTTGTGGGTGCTATTGATTTCGTGATTACTCAAACACTTGTCTACTTATTTCATAGTTTATTGCAATGAAATTTGCTATTTTATATATTTTTATGTAAAAATTGCATTTATACGTTCATTGTTTAATTTATTCTTAAGTGTATTCTTATACGATTATTTCTAATTTGAAAAAGTTGAATTTATTTAATTGGATAAAATCTTTGATGATTTTGGAACGTTTTTGACTGTGAATTAAATAAATGAAATAACTTTAATATTGGTTAACAAAATATGTTTTATTCAAAAATTTTAAAGGAGGCAGATATTTCACATGGTAACGAATAAAGGGTCAAGGTAAAGGGTCGCATTTATTTTTAATATAAAAAATGTCAAACTTCAGATAAAATGAAAAATTTATTGCGTTAGAATTTGTCACAAAAATTTTATCATTGAATTGTTTAGAGAATAAAGGTATATAGGTAGGTATACAATAGGTCAAATGGTTAAAGATTATTCCTTGTTGCAGTGTGTGGTGGATAAAGTTAAAAAAACAAAAAACAAAAGTTAAATTTTATTTTTAGAATATAATATATTATATTATCATTTGTGGGTGCCTATGTTTTATGTACTTCTTTCAAGGTTTTAAATTAGAATTAATTTGTTTAAAATTTTTTATGTAAGTTGTATGCTGTTAACGCAACTAATATGTGCACCTGAACCAATAAAATCATACAAGTTTTCAAATTAAAATTTATCAATAAAAATTATTTTAAACAAAATCTGTCAATGAATAATTCACGATTGTGACATACTTTTTGGATGCAAATATCTTTATTTTAATGAAATGTCTTTTGGGGAATTCTTTCGAGTCCTTTTCACAAATAAAAATGAAAATTCTTCTCAATGTATGGAAACTATAATACTTTGCGCATAAAACAATTTTCTAGTTGAAGGATATTTGACAATATTATAGTTTAAATCTGTTTTATTTTTTAGACAAAAATTTCAGAATTTATTTAAAAAGAAAGAATTAAAGAAAAATTACTAACACCGGTCAATTAAAAGTACTGAAAATATTTTCAAAGCGTTGACTTAATAAGAGGGAGCGGGGTTACAAACAATAAAATGCACCATAGCATCTATAACATTAATTGAAATGATGTAATTTGGTGTGAAACAAAAGTTACGTATATATATAGTACATGATGTAAAAATTACCAGAATTGGCAACTAAAGCAAACAATTTTTATTAATTCAATAATATATATTTATTTATTAAATTTAAATAGCTTCGAGTTCACTTTTTAAATAGTATTTATGTTGTTAAAACTTATGTAAATAAAATAAAAAGCGGATTTTTATTTTTAATTTATTGTATATAGTTATTAGCACAAAGTTTTAAAAACATAAATATGTTGATATAGAATTATGTAGATAATATGTTTATTTATTAGTAATTTATTAGTAAACTACGACTAACGGAAAAAATCACTAACATCACGTATTTTTCTTAGGATATATTTAGATATAATATAATCTTTCATGATTGTGAAGTCTAAGAACACAATTCACTAAATAGTTTTTTTAAAAAAATTTATTCATTTGGCATTCGTTTAGAAATCGTGATATGCCTATACTACTGAAGTAAACGAATTATTTTAAAATATAGTGTTTATGTTTGGTGTAGCAATTGAGTATAGTATTATTAAATAACGAAAAAATTACGATGGGCTGTTTTAGTTCCAACTTTTTCATAATTTTTTACAGATCTATAATATTTTTAATTATTAAGAAACTAAAAAATTAAAAAATAGTATCATATCGCGCACGAATTTAATTTTTCCAGGATTATTCATATCATGTGTCAGTAGTAATCATTATTGACAGCTTGTTTTATACCGTTATTGAAAATGTCATTGCATTGAGTATAAGTATATTGTTTTTAAAATATTATTTAATTTGTGTAATTTTACATGTGTTCGAATATATCTCAAAGCATTTTTTCTATTCCGTTTAAAACATCGGTTTTAAATGCCACAACGGCTTTTCTTCTGCCTACGAAAATCGGAATTTATAGGATGCGAAACGAATACTATATGACGAAGATTTCTTTAATTTGATCTTTCAAGTACCTAAAAAGTCATACATATAAACTCATAGTTTAGAGTTTGAGCGTATATCGTTATGATTTTTCTCATTTAACTAATTACTCATGTGAAATAAATTATGGTGTACCACGCAGAATTGATCGTTTTACGTACCTCATTAGAAAATGACTTTATTCGAATTCATTCGTGTGCGAACTACTTTTCTGGATTTGGTTCATTATGAACACCCATATAGTCGGCTAGGGTTTTAAGTTACATATGCATTAAATCCATAATTTGTAAGCTGTCAAAATTTCATGAATATCTTTCAATGCACCGCAAATGTAAACTTTCTTGAGGACTACTTTTTATCATTCGACAGGAGCATAATTTTTAGCTTTTTTAAATTATGTGTGACTCCAAAGAACAATTGTAATATTTGTCGTATTTTATGTTATTGGAACTTATACCAAAAGTTTCCTCAATCTCGCAGTATGTCACATGACGATCTTGAATTATGAGTTTTTGAACAGAAAAAACGGCCGATGGTACAGCAACTCCCGTCAACTTCAACCGACTTCCGTAACGAATTTTGTTATACCAGACTTTCATAGTTTGAAAGGCTGGAGCTTCAACATAATGGAATATCGTAGAAATCATGATTTACGCATTAATATGCGTCGTAAGGTACTATGTATGTATGTATGTATATTTATTTTCATTTTAAATTTCATTTTTACAATATGATGTATCTTAAATTAATATATAAATAAATATAAAAATAAATATAATTAAAATAGCGACTGTGACACGAGGTACTATAAAATTAAAAATAAATAAATAATTGAATTGTTATTAAAGTTTAATTCATATATTCATATATTTCATTTATTTTAATTCATTTAATTAAAAACGAACAAAATTTATACCTTTATATGTTCCCTTTTTGTTTCTATCGCTGAAGTCATTCTGTACAAAACTTAATTTGAAATGCTATAAATATTACATTTAATCATTTAAAAAAATTATATTTGTTTCTTTTTCTGCCTTTTATTGTTTTGAATAAATCTAAGACTTGAAATTATTTTATTTGCATTTAATAGTAACATATATAAGCTAAAGTATTTTTTTGGGTAAAAACTAAATTGTTCTTGTTTTTTCTTTGCCTTCATTTCAAATTAGTACACTAGACGTTGAACTCATAGATATCCTTATAGCAATACCTTGTAATAACCGAACTGAATATGTAATTTGCACATTACACGTGTACTTTATTTCAAAATTTTGCAGTAAAACCTCCAAATTACACATAATCAAAGAAATTATACAACTTGAGGGTAGTGTAGAGCGTATTGAGGGTAGGAAACTACTGCAAAATGTACAATTTTATTCAACGTATCGTAGTTTGTCACGAAAAGTACCTCATAATTTGTATATTTAATCTAAAGTAGACGTGAGAAACTGCATTTTGAAGCTGAAGTGTGCTTCTTACGGAAATTTCGAGGGTTGCTTTTATTAACATATTTTATTATAATGAAACTAAGATACTCAAGGTTCACCCAAAGTACCATTGGGATATTAAGAAAATCTTAATCGGATTAAATAAAATTAATTTTTCATTTATTACATGCAGTTGGATTCATGCTGCTTATGACAAGTTTGTATAGAAAAATAAATATAAAACTAAAAATAAATTCAAATGAAAATCTTATGAATATTTTATTGAAATTTTTAGTTGACGTTGTGGTAACATTTGCAGAAGCTTACATTTCGATGCAGTTCCTACCACACACTCAACGCATGACTGCTGTTTGAGATTTGTGGGTAAACGCACGCACTGTTATTTAAAGCCAGCATCATTAGTCAAATTCTAAGCCCTTAAAAACCTATTTTGACATATCCTCATATGGGTTTTGAATTTTGAGGGTATAAAGCGTGTAGTTAACAACTCAATTTAATACGCATAAACTGCAAACAAATGAATTATCGATTTAAGATTTTTAGTTGTTGTTGTAGTGTATGAGAACAAATATATACAATATCAATATCACTGTTGGAATTATTTTAATTTTACATGTTTATATTTTTTTTTGTTCAATTATTGTTTAATGAAAAGATTTTTTGATAATTGTAAAAATACCAGAGAACCTGTCAACTACAGATACTCGTATACTCGCACACATATATTCCATTTGGTATCATTGTCAACTACCGAAAACTCTTCGTTATAACATTATCCAATAAAAAAAAACTTCAAATAGAAACAATTGGTCGCATTGTTTACTTTTGCAGTTGCTGGTAAAGAGCCACACATCAAGCTCAGTATTACGGCTTCCATGTTTTCATAAATGCAGTTAAAGCTGTTGGTGCGTTGTTGTAAATTGCAATGCACCCTTTTTGCCACCTCTTATAATGTGGAGTATCTGCAGCAATGCTTTTGAAGAATAAAAAGTATTGCATTTCACTGCAGTTAACCAGCAAAGGATCTCAATAAATTTGTGTGTGGCAACCGCATACAAGCATTCCCTCAGCTCAACCCTGCAAGTCACATCCAATGTGTTGTGTTAAGTTATCCGATTACAAAACAACATGCATATTTTTTTCATACTGGCAAGTACATATTTTATTTAGCTCCATTTTCATCTAAACTACCCGAAATACTGGTTGAGCTCTATTAGTCTTATCTCAATCAACTTTATTAGCATTAAAGGAAAGGACATCGCTCCATATGTTTAAGTAAACAACTGACACTGAGCATTTTTTTGTGGCTTATAGTGAACCAAGCAAACATGGTTGATAAATATATTGCTGATACATGTGCTCATAGTTCATTTTAGATGTGACAAATCATAAAAGATTTCTTTGTGAGTGGTACTCTTTTGTGCGCATACGTCAATTGCTGATGGTGAAATGTATCAGAAGCTAATAAATAGATACTAGTGAATTCTGTATGAGTTTAAGGTTTCAATTCATTTAGTATTGGTAACTAAAATATTGTATACAAGTCAAAATTTGGAAGAAATGTTTAATTATAAACAGTAGTATCTTGTTTCATTTTAAAAACCTAAATTTGGTAATATTTTATTTCTTTTTCAGTAATTTATTTGGTAAGATTATCCTCTACAGTGGAAACTCTCAAATGTATATGTATTTAATTCATATACATATCTTAATTAAATTGTTATACTTGTATTTAGGATGTTTAATAAAAATCCAAAAGATAGTAACTTAGTTCATCAGATAAAAATAATCATATAAGCTATTTTTATATTAACCGAAGTACAGAGTAACAAAAAATTGTATCTTGAAAAATTTTTGAGTTCATAGTTCTGTTTATTGTACTACTGTTCATAAAACTTGAATTAAAACTTTTATCAGATAATATTTGAATTGAAAAATGTAATGTGTAAACCTCTTATAAACCTCTCTTGTAATTATTTTACTATTAAAGGTAAAATACTCCGTGAAAAGAGCAGCACATAGATGTAAGATGTTCATTTGTATTAACCTAAATACATTTATCATTTTAATACAATTTAATCACTAGATGAATAGTCTAGATGAAATTAACATTAAATGCTGATCTGCGACTGTGGAAAATTCGAATTCCTCATTGAATATAAAAACGCTAAGGTAACCTCATCTGAGGTTTGCTTGAAGCGCAAGCGTGCGTGCCTACATAGTCATTCAACCGCAAACTTCACAGAAATTATGTTATATGTACCTTCTTTTTTCTTATGAAGTGTGACCTACAATAAAACGCAACATCTGATACAACAATACTAAGTTTAGATACAAATTCAAAAGCCCGTAGAAAAGTTACACACGTTGCAATTTATTGCTTGATGTACTGCTGCAATCAGTTTCGTTGCATTGAACATAACTCAAAGCATCCTTTAAATTGCTGATGATGCATAACGTTTTGCATTTTTCATTACAGTTTAATATCGTTTCACCAACCGATTATTAAAGACAAAATATATCGAACAGCAAATAATCTAGATTTGTCTGAGCTCTTGGTGTAATGATTTATAGCAAAGTGCAATATTTTTGCAGCAATTAGTTAAAAAGTTATTTTAGTACCCTATGTATTTTTGATTATTTATTGTGAAACAAAATTAATTTGAAATATGTATTTATATCATGGCTCTGGAACATGCGAACAAAACAATTTAATATCAAAACAATAAATAATTTGAAACCATAATTAATGTTCAGATGTCACAATGCGTGCTAACAACAAAATTAAATTGCAAAGCCTCGACATAATTCATTGCTGTGACATGATAACCAGCAACAATATTTTGTATGCCAAATTTGAAACCACAATTTTTAAAAATTTGTAACAAACCGTTATAACATATAACAAATAACAAATAACATTTTTGAACTATGAAATGCTCCTTAGCATATTTTCATATATTATGAAAATTTATGCAACAGCAAAAATAAGTTAGGGCAAATATAATATTTTTTCTTTGACTAATTTTTAATTGATTTTTCTATTTTTTTATAATTTTTCAGATGGAACACAACTTCAAGCGCCCCGCTTTACTACACAGCCTTCATCCTCAGGATCAATAGTGAGCGAAGGACGTAATAAAATTTTACAATGTCATGCATTAGGTAAGTTGAGCAATTGTTTTAGTATTTCTTAGCAGCTGTACTCCACCACTACTGAGCCACACTGGCTTGATATGAAAAACGATACTAATTGCCTGCACATTTTCTTAGATATCCAAGTGGAAAAGTAATAACATTTTATGAGGTTTCTTTGTTTCCCTTAATGCTCTTGGCATTTAGGTGAAACTGAATTCCTTACTCCTTTCAAACGTTGAATGGCCATTTTGTACTTCATTTAGTTTGCTATTTGGTGAATCCCCATCATATGTTTATCCATGGAATTTTTTAGCATTGCTTTTCAATAATGGAAAAAATATGAAAACTGAAATTTAATAACTTTCATTAGTAACTCGTTTCTTTACTAAAGCCTAATTAGTTCTTTTCTAACATATAACTACCAAAATTTTTAAGAATGTAAAGTATATGCTAAAGAGTTCGAAAAGAATACTTATAAAGAACATTAATTTGTATATAGGTATATACAAGAACATTTATTTTTTAATCAGTCGCTTTGAAAAAGTAGCTTTAATTTGTGCAATATACCATATATCAACGTTTTACCGGGGGTGTACCAGGTTTGTAACGCTCGTATATGCTTGTGCTCGATTATTTGACTCGATTACAACGAGTCGCTCAAATAAATTCGATTAATATGTGGTTCTAGAGCGTTAACTGTATTGTTTATTTCTATAAAACAAAACACAAGAATATAAAAATGAAGCTATTTTTTGTATTATATTTGCTATTTTCCAAATCTTTGAAGTATTCGTACACAATATTGAAATTCAATTTGAAAATAATTCAAAAAATTTATTTTTTGAATTTATTTATTAATTTATTTATTTATTTCGAAAGAAATCAAAACAATCCAGTAACTTAAAAGGAAATTGAGAAATAAAATTTTTTTGACATCAAAGAATTGTCTCAAACCTGGCAATTATACAGCGCTTCCAATCTAAAACACTACGAATGATCACAAACGCACCTTGGTATATAACGAATGAACAGCTACATAAACAATTACATGTTCGAACAATCAAGGAAGAAATAGCAAGTATTTTAAAGAATTACGCTCAACGCTTATATATGCACCCAAACCCTCTGGTTACTCAACTGATGTCCCCTTCCAATACCTTTACAAGGCTGAGAAGAAAAACATCGCGAGACATTTTAAATATGTATATGTAGACAATACACTTTTATTTTAAATATATATGGATATGTCACTGGGCATAGTCCATACGTGCCTTTCTTTTTATATCGTAATAACCATTATTACGATTTAAATTTATATATATTACTTATTGTCAGTCATTCCTGACAGATTGTAATAAATAAATGGATTTCAAAAAAAAAAAAAGAATTGTCTGTTCTTAAAAAGTTAACAAAATTTACTTTCATATATAAATAAATTTATCAGTCAATTTATTTTATGGTTTCAGAATATTTAGAATACAAGAAACTGGCCTATAATAACGCATCTCAACTTCCTAGTAAAAGTATCTCGATTTTTGCCAGATAGAGAAAAATGTATATGGTCAAGAAAAAGCTTATCAGTTTTAGCAATTTTTCCTGTTTTTGTTTCAACGATTTTAACCACAGCTTTTTGCAAATGATTTAAAACACTATAACACTATATATAGCACAAATATCAGATTTTTTGCATTTCTTCCTTTTTCCATTGTTTCACAGTTCACTAAAGGCCTCGATCTGTTGAACAATCTTTCGTTTTTAATTTCAATTTATTCTTGCCGTTCACCAATAACAGATATGTACCTGATGCAATCTAAAGTAATTTTTAACTTCCACAATTCATCGCATTCCGAGAATTTAACTTTCGAATATCTTCTGTTATATTCTTTCAGTATATGAACTAAAAATGTGATTCAACCATCGTAATTTTTCCTTTTTTCATATAACGCATTAATGTATGAAGAGTTTTCAATGAGTTTGCCTAGCTTTCTTTTTTCATATAACGCATATAACTGTATGCACTTTGCACAAGTACATACTACAAAATTAATTTTAAAATCAAATTCAAATTGAATCCAAAAATTGAAACCAAAAATTTAAGCCTAAAGAAATCAGATGAAACTCCAAGCCTCTAAGTTGCATTGGCTCATTAATAACAAATCCTCCCTGTGCCTAGAGTATAAAGTACTCTTGTATAACAGCATCATAAAACCAATATGGACTTATGGTGTCCAGCTATTTGGCAATGCTAGTCACTGGTGCCCCATGATATATTAGGAATAAAAGTATCCACCGAGATCTATAAATTTCCTTAGTTGAAGCTGAATTTAACAATATGAGAAAAAAATACAATAAAAGACTGACAGAACATGTTAACCCCTTAGAAAGGAATCTCGCACTTCTATCCATTAGTTCCCGCCTAAAAAGAGCTGACTCAAATGAAATTGAACCTTTTGATCCAAGTGAGGTTCGTGATATAAGGTTTACTTGTTTTATTTTATTTTATACAATGTATAGTTAAAATAAAGTTTATAACATTATGTAATAATATTATTAGTGATAAGATTTTAAAACTTATTGTTAGTCTCATTGTAAGAGAAGATACAATAGTAAATGTCTAAGTATTTGAAAAAAAAAATCCAATTCAATCTGTCAATCTACAATTCTTGCAAACGAATTTAAATATTGAAAATGCAAAAAAAAAATGAAGGAATGAAGTTAAATTTTTTTAGGCGAATTATTGAAATATAGAGGCTTTTCTGCGCTATCTGGATTATAGATATTTTAATATAGAGTATGTCACGACATTACGATGTCTGGATTATTATGATGTCCATATACGGATTACCGGAAGTGTACTAGTTTTCTCATTCTAATTATTATGGATAATATGTTTTACCACAATCATGAAATCATCAAATTAGCCCAGTTAACTCTACCAATGAGGGAATTAAAAGAAAAGATTAGAGTAGCAACAAAAATTAGATGCATAACAAAGAAAAGTTTTATTTATTTTAAAAGTTTTATATAATATATATGTTTTTATTTCATTCATATTACTATTCAGTATTACTAACCTATATACAAACAGAAATGCAATACAAATTCAATTAGATTTACTTAGAGTAATCATCTAAGTAAACTCAGATGACTTAGCTAAGTAACCAGAGACATAATTTCTTTTTGTTTATAAACGTATTTAGAATAAATAAGATAAATAATCTAGATAAAGAGGTTTTCGAACAGAAGTGAAACAACAACAAAAATTTATTTTTTTTTAAATTATTTTAATTAATTGAATTTTTGGCTGACCATACAGCTGTTTCGAGTATTGCCAAATACCCTTCATCAGTGGTCTTGGAAATAATTCTTGTATTTAATTATTTGTAAATAATTATTTTTGAGACTGCAAGTACCAGGAATCGAACTCGGGTCCTGCCACATGTGAAGCTCAGATAATCTAGGTAATAGCAGATGAATCATTTGAGTAGTTATTGACTAAACGTTAAGTTTTATCAAGTCGATTTTCGAGTTATAAAATAAAAGTTTCCGAGTCTTTTTGAAAAGATTCGATACGAATTTGTAAGATTATTTGTTTGAGTTTTAAATAAATCACTCTATTAAGATAAGCCAATGTATTAACTAATAAAATATATGAACTAATTAATTAATATAAATTAATTAATTTAATTAATTTATTTATTTTTACAGTTATGATAACCTGATCAGTTTAATTTATATGAATTGAATTCCCTGCTTGTTTCATAAAAGAAACGTTCTATATATAAAGTAATAAAGTAATAATTATAAAGTAATATTAAAGCAACGAAACTATTTCTGCACAAGTACAATCAATGATGTATTCAGGCCTTAGTGTGAGAACAAATACTTCAAATGAATGCGAAATTTCAGATGCTTCACATGAGCAGAAAAAAATATTTAAATAAAGAAATGAATCAGTTGTTCTGTTCGTATCGTGAAGCTAAACGATATATATATATTTGCGGGTATAACATATTTTTATTTATTTACATTTTTACATTACACAATCGAGTTTCTCTGAAAGCTTTGAAATCTTCTAAGCGAAATGCAAGCAAATAACAAAAGAACCCAAATAATGCCAAAAAGTAAGCTAACAAAGGCGACAAGAAAGCTGAAAAGTACAGTGAAATGCAAAAATGGAACCAAGAGAAGTGAACAAGACGTGAGCACATTTTCTTTTATATTCTCGAAGAAAGTAGAAATAAGATACTTTTTAAAACTAACTGTAAATTTTAAAATTTAATTTTAGCGAAATTTTGGACTTTAACTTAATTTTAGTATAATGAAATAAAGAGCACAGTTGCCCATTTAGTTCTAGCTTTGGTGTTAGTCATTGCGTTATCCTTTTTGTATGGTCCTTTTTTTTGTGTTATTCTGAAGAAGATGTTTTAATATGCAGAAAGAAGAGTAAACTTTTTAAGTGAATGCAAAAACATACAATCTTACCAGCGTACATAATTATACATATTTATATATTTTTATATTAGCTTATCTGTATATGTATTTATGTATTGTAGAAGTTTTAAATCTATAAAACTTCATTTTATATGACACTTGCTTCTTTAGGCAATATATGAGTACCAAGGACTTAAACCGATGTCATTTCTATGATATTCAAATATTTACAATTGTGCAAAAATTTAGTAAATGAATTTCCTTTCAGGTAATAATTGAACAAATAAACAAAAACTATAAAAGTAAATATCTTTCCTTATTTATATACAAAACTGTAGTGATATTACAATAGAAAAATTGTGCACTTGGTGTCTTTTATTTTTTTAGGTAAGAAATTTTTATGTTTTATCTTAATTTTATTTTAAGAAGTGCATATATATTCTTTTTTATAAAAATGAACATCTTTATGCAGCATTTATTTCATTCGCATTTCACTTTTTTACTTCATTAAATAAATTTTATATTTCCATGAAATCATCCAAAATAAAATTTTAAATCCTTGAGGGAAATGGTGCGTATGATTGACTTTTTAAAAATCTCAATTTTGCCTCAATAATTTCCTCATAAATGTTTCTCATATGTGAAATCGTCTTTTTGTTAATTTGTTGTTAAGACTGCGTTTGTGACAGTCTTAACTTGATTCAACTTTTTTGTTGTTTTATAGTTATGAGCAGTGGAAAACGGAAACAAAAGAGACTTCCGCAATACGAGGATCACAACTTGTCAATTAAGAAATTATTATTCTCTTATTCAGAATGTAAAAAAAAATTGGTTATATTAAAATAAATTTAAGGATGCTTAATTTGCATTTTAATAATACCTTTCTCTTTTTAAGAAAGCTTCAATAAATTTATTATCCACAAAATTAAATTAAAAAGTATTCTGCCTGCAAATGACTTCATACATACATATAATGAAATTGATTTATTAATTTTGGAAAAATAAATTTACAACATTAATGCAAGTGTACTTAGTATATTAAGCAGTTCTCTTTGAAAACAAATGAAATAATAAATTTATTTATATTTCTGAATTGATCAAAATTACATTTTTAATTTTTAGTATGTTTTTTTTTATATTAAGAACATGTACCATTCGTGATGAGCGTACATAAGTTTTGCAACAGAGTTATTCGTTTTGAGGTTTACTAAATGCAAACGTAAATAAAACATACCTGTAATTAAAATTTAAATAAAAAAATTTTTAATGATTTAGATAAAATTAAGATTACAAAATTTTGTTGGATCTCACCCTTAGATGTAAAATATAATATCAATTGATTAACATCTTCCAATACTAAATACTTTCGAGGCAATTATTGATGACTTGTCGGCACATAGCTATTAATAATATGGCCAAAACTTGACAAATTTTCGAACACTTAAACAATGTACGCGTTATTACAAAATTACACTGTTGATAGATCTTATAATCTTTTTGGTTAATTCAGATTACCAAAATGTGAAATTACACGTTATGAAAATTTCTTGCGAAACAAAAGCGATATAGAACTTATTCTGTGACTTGTGACACTATTTCATTCAAAACGTATATCATTCATATTCATATATTCTGTTTAACGAAAAAAAATGGTAAATATACTCGTATAAAACTACCGATCAGAATTTATCACTTGTTCGTAAGTTTTCCAAAAACTATGGCCACGCACACCTCCAGATTATATATAGTGATTATATTATATTATAGTGATTATATAGTGACGGTTGGTAGATGTAATGGTTTTTTAACAGTACTTGTGATAAGTTTCGATGCGAAATGCTCCTAGTACAGATTTAACGTATAGTAAATTTTAAAAATTCTTACACATTCAGTTGTTGTCAAATGGCTTATTTTGCAAAATGATAAACTTTAAACTGAACATATCAAATATTGGGTGGAAATATCAAATATATGTAACTGAAACAGTGCTGACAAATTAAGACCACGAAATTGGTAACCCTTTATTTTAAAATAATAAATCGATATTAAGTATATGCTCACAAGTTGTACAAGTTCTAAAAAAAATGTATAGTAAGCAATATTCAGTAAAAGCTTCTTATTGCAGTAGCGCAAGTTCAGAAAACTATATAGCACTTGATTCGACAATTGTCAATAGTTAAGACTAAAAGTCTCTTGCCAACGTATTTATAAAAGTTCTACCGAGTGGAACTTTAGAGGATGTCTGCGACATCATATACGGGTTGTAACCCACTTATATAAATAAATAAAATAATAAATCACTTCAAACGAAAAATTTTTATATATTTCTACATATTAATCTATTGTAAAGTTGTTCTGCTTTTAAACGCTTGAAATGAAAAGATTTTTAAAATAAACTTTATAAGATTCTTCGATAAATTGTAAATACAATAAATTGGTGATTTGTGAAATTACTATCCATTTAAAAGGTGATTTTTTCTTTTCAAGAAATTATTGAGTCAAATTCTTTAATTTAATTTTTTTTATACTTTTACATTGTTATTTAAACAAATATTTTAATAGTAATATTTTACAGTTTATTCTGTTTAGCATTATTTATTTTCAATTTCATGTAATTCTATTTAATGAGAACTTTCTGTAGAAAATATACCAGAAACAAGAAATTTATTGTTCGGTTAATAACATTTTTATCTTTTTCATTGAAATATCAAGGAAATTAAGTTTTTGTCAGTTTACTAGCAGTAACTTCCCCTGCTATAGTTTTCAGAAAAATAATTTCTAAACTGGATGATTTAAAAAAGAGTAAATGGCATTACTCAAGCTGTAACTTTTCAAAAGTTTTAATAACAGCTTATAAAAGTCTTAAATTCGAAATACTTTCTTAATTTGTAATTTATCTTAAAGACTCTTTTCAAAGTCAAAACTTTAATTAAGGTGTCAAAATCGGCTTGTCTTTATTAAAAATACATGAAAAATAAACAAAAAGAAAAAATATTTACAATTAATTGAAATGATTGAATTATTAACAATATTCTGAATTATTTAAATTTAATTTCTCTCATATCAAAATAACACTAAGACCTGTAATGGAGCATACATTTTATCCAATTGCACTAAAATATTTTATTACACCTAAATTTCTTGAGCGCGTCATATTGCAGTTATCTTCAATTTTTTATAGTTTTTTAATAAAAGCAAAACATGAAAAAACTTATGTAGCATAACTACATAAGGAAAGACGTAAAATTCTTTAGCCGTTTTCCACTTAACCCTTTTCTCCATCTAAACGTTTTCTAATGCCATACAAATTGAAGTTCACAAGCAATTCAAAACACTTTTGTGAAACGATGCTCAGTTGTGCAGTGCGTACGGTGGCTTCACTGCTGCATCTCGAGAGACTCAACAGTTGCAGCACATGAAAGCTTTTTTCACACTATAAGTTTCACAGAACCTAAAAATCCTATTTTCTATTTTTTGATACTTCCTTGCGGTATTTATTTTATATCTTTTTATTCAGGCCATTTTTTGAAAATTCCGTAAGAAATTCGTTTGAGTACCTAAACGTGCATCCAATACTCAATGCATTAATGCATCAATGCCCGCCCACACAAAGTATTTCGTTAGCAAGCCTAATAGCGTAGCATGCGATGGGTGCACGGTACTTGCTCCACTTGTTTTTCAAAAGTGTTGACTAAATTGCTGCGGATTTGAGGCAACATTGAGAAAGCGCATAGTGCATTGAAAATCTGAAATGAACGTTAACACAAGTGAATAGTAGTTTCATCCGCAGGCTTTTGATAAAACGCTTACTGCTCAATCTATTTTATGCAGTCAATGATTCCTCCTTCCTTATGTGTATTGTGCGCTTTTTCATACGGGTATGTACGTTTTATTTTAAATCAGGTTTGTGACTTTTTCAAATTTGTCTGGAAGACAGACTCAATTTTAGTGAAAAGAGATTGTATGAAATTCACAAGGATATCAGTTGCAGCAGTTAACAAATCATATATTTTATTCATGCGCTCATTAAAATGCCATAGCAGTGCTGAAATAAATAGCGACAGGCTTATGTACTGCTTGTCCTTTTAGGTTTAGAGGAAGCAATGCAGATAAATGAAAATGAATTTCAAAGTAGCTTTAGAAAATATTTTAAAAGAGAGATATAATAAATATTTTGCGCATGTTAATTGAAAAGGTGAAGGGAGTGACATATCTTTTACAATAAAAATCTATAATGTTGCTTTCAAAGACACTTAAATTGAGTAAGTTCTCGTATATCATATATTTAAGTTTTAAACAACACAAAAGTATCTTTAAATTTACTTAGTCTATGTTATATACAATACCCATTTATTTCAATACAATTTATTTTATAAATTGTAATAAACAAGAATTAAAAAATTATTAAAGCATTTTATTTCTTTCGTTTTAAAATGGTTGTCCACAGCGTATCAGACAATTAGATCGCAACGAAACTAAAAAGTATTATGTAAAAATCAAATATCCTGGTATTCGAACTGTAAGTGAGGATGTCACTTTTATCCTTATTTTTTATTTTGCTGTGCTAACACAAATAACACTTTACAATTGTAAGCCAATCAACAGGATGTGTTTGTGATAAAGGGAAAAAATAAAGATCACATTTTATGGTGCAGTTTATTCAATTTTGGCCTCAATGGCACAAGACTACAGTAACATCTCTTTTGGAAGTAGCACACACTTTCGGGTAACGAATGTTAAAACACTCGAAAAAATGTTTATTGTGACACATATAATATCCTTTTTGAAATAGGTTTGGTACCACAATTCAAAAGAGATCAATTACAGAGTTTAGCACTAAACCGGAAATAGGTTGAAGTTATATCAAGAATTTGGTCGGTGTTATATATAATAAACTGCTATAATTTTTTTTGTTATAATTTATTTTTTCATTTTGTTTTAAAAAGAATTAAATATTTTTTGATGTAGTACTTTAAAAAAAATCAAAGTTTGTCACTATGCTTATAATGCATTTATAGAGATATTAAAAAAATATTTTTTTTTACTTCTCGTGACAAATTGTTTATCTTATAAATTTATCTTTATTTCTTAAGCAATTGTAGAAATTAATGTAGCGTACAAAAAACGCTTGTGCTGTGCTTAATAAACGCTCTCTTCTTAGTAGTAACTTAATTAAATATTTGCTGTTTAAATGAATAAATTAGAAGAGCGTACTTTTAATTTTCGGGGTTTTCTTCTTATATTTTATTTCTTATATATATTCTCATTAAGGTTTTCATGATATCCGTGATATAAAGAAGTGTATTAGCAGTAAAGCATATCATTGCTGTATTATATCTACATTAAAATCTACGACACTCCACAGCTAGAACTTATGAATCCATTCTGTCTTTATATTGTTATACAGATATTATAACCTTTTATTTTATCAAATTATTCTATAACATAAGATATAACTTTTGTTGAATAACCAATAAAGTTGTAAATAATAGTTGTTGTTATTTTGTCTGATTTCTTATGACTTCATTAAAATTTATTAATTTAACTAAAAAGAAATAAGTTGTAATTTAACGTCATATTTTTCTGACGGAATTGACTAACTACCTACATTTAATAGAAACTAGTATACTTCATAAAGAGGTTTTTCGAACAGTAGTGAACTACAACAACAACAATTGATTTAATATTATTTTAATTTAATTAATTATTTTAATTAATGATGGGTATTTGGCAATACTCGAAACAGCTGTATGATCAGCCAAAAATTCAATTAATTAAAATAATATTAAATTAATTTTTTTTGTTGTAGTTCAATACTGTTCGAAAAACCTCTTTAAAAACTATAAGACAATTTTTTAGCTAGATTGATCTAATTTAATTTTTTTTGTCAAATAATAAACTATCTTGGAAAGTGATAGTATGGAAACAAACATTTAAAAATCAAACATAATTTTTCAAAAATCCTATTATTCATTTTATTTCAATAATTTTTTTCAGTTCATTTTTAGAAAAAGACCAGTTCTTGATTATTTAAAAATTATTTTGTATCTATGTATGGATCAGCCCTCCATATAGGAATTGATTTGTTCGTTTTTTAAAGTAAGAAATAATATCTGCTAATATTGTGGAGGCTATTTCTAAAAAAAAAACATATATATTATGATTTTTTTATTATTTTACTTTTATGAATATATATACACAATTCATTGTTTTTCTTGACACTGTTTTATAATATCCATTTTTTGTCTTATCTTGTATTGTGCGCGCTTTTACTTTCTTTAAGTTTTTTCTTATATTTTTTTAATCCTTTAAGATTTTTACTGTTGCTGATTTTAAAAAATATATACAGGAAATAACCTTCATTGGAGTCAATGTTTTTTATCAAAATAAATACCAATTTAAAGATTTGAAAGAGCAAATTTTATTAAATAAATACGTTTTACAACTACAACCTCATATTTTATAGTGTTTAGAAAAATATAAATTAAATTTTTACCGATAAAAATCTTTTTGTGCGAACCCTTTCTGATAGTACAATTGTGCCATTTTCTATTAAATCTTTTATCTAATAGTTACAAGCAATTTTTTTAATTTTCCTCTTTCATTTCATTTCATAGTTCCTTTAAAATTTTCATTTCGTTCATTGTTATCTTTCAGGATATCCACAACCAACTTACCGCTGGCTTAAGGATGGAGTACCAATTGGTGACTTTTCACCCAGTCAGTACTATCGCATTCACAATACAAGGAGAGGAGATGCTGGCAGTTATCAGTGCATTGCAAAAAATGACGCCGGTTCAATATTTAGCGAAAAAATTGATGTAGTCGTTGCATGTAAGTAACATATCAACACTGACAAAAACAAGTTTTCATATATAGTATACCTATAGTTGTTAAATAAAATATATGTATATAAATCTTTTATGTTTTTATAATAACTACAAATCTATTCCCTCAAAAGACTTGTGTTATTACATTTTTTTTTGTTAATTTTTCACGATGAATACAACTGTCTGTTCAATTATCGATGAAACGCACACCCTAGAAGGAAACTATTTCATGAAAGACCATATTTAAATACACTTTCGATTCACTACAAGCTTGAGTTGTTCAGTTTGTTTCTTTAGTCGGTCTTCATGATACTCAGCCATAGAATATTTCATATAACACGAATAGTACGCAGCAAATTGGATTCTTGTCTGCCACGTCTTCAATTCTGATATGCTTTTTGCACATGACCTTTTTACATCTTTAATTGAACGACACAATTTATTTAAAACAAAATTTCTGCTTTTTATTTGTGGGAGTGTTCTTTGTCTTAAGGCACTGCAATTATCTTAAAATGAACACTTAACAGTAATTTAACTTAAGTCTTGTATAAGAATGTTAACTTTGGAGTAGCATTTATATTAATTAGTCAACGCACATATTGCGTGAGATACATTTGTAAAAAATCCATAGATTGACTTTAATTATTGTTTTAATACTCTACATAAATCTGGACTAACTAATAGATTCTTTAAGTTTTTGGTTATAATATAGTAATAAATTGTTGTTAAAAATAAAAGTCTAAAAGTACTTTAATTTCATAAAATTTTTAATAACTATTCATTTAGATTTTGTTTATGATAAATAGTGAAATAAATGTTTTATCAGTTTCGTATCACTTATTAAGAAACATTCTTGACTTTTTACGAAGTATAAATGTGTTATGAGTATGTAAAATTATGAGTATGTAATAAATCAAAATTTAGTAATAAATTGTTAGCTATGAAACTAGACGTCAATGGTTTAATAAAAGTACAAGATCACTTTTTCGAGAAGCTGTAGATAAAATCAACATTATTAACATTTAAAATCAAAATAGCAATCATATTAGCCAACGTTCGAAGCGGACAAGGCACCTAGAAGAAGTAGAAAATGAAACTAGAAGAGTATATAGAATAAACTTAAATAATAATAAATACAGAAATCTTAAAATGAATAAAATAATTAATTATTTTATGAGAAATTATAAATATCATAGTGAGTTTTTGATAATAATTATTTTAGGACTTTAATATTTCAATTTGTTAAATATAATTTTTTTAATTTTTAATTTCATTTTGAGTAAACTTGTCTCAAATCCATTTAATCATTAGTAAAATAATCATAGTACAACATGTTTAATAAATAACATTAATACAGATATTAAGACCGAATGTAGCGTCCTCTTTTTGATTACATTAATTGCTATTTGACTTCATTTTGTATGTTTAATTTTTTCAATTTCATTTTATGTACCACACATTCTCTGTTCTAACCATTTAAATGAAGTCAAACTGTTTTCATTGGAAGTGAAATGTCTTAATTTTTATTTTATTTTTCCTTCCATTTCATATTTATACAATTAATTTATTTTGTACTTTTAAACGCATTTTAATAGACATGGGCATATTTGAAAACGTAACGGAAGGACAACTTGCAGTACAGTCCGGCCATCCAGCCGTTTTCGATTTACCACCCGTTGAGTCAGTGCCAACGCCTTCCGTTATCTGGCAAACAGAAGAGGGCCCTCTTAACTACGACATCAAATATGCTTTTACTAAATCGAATCAATTGATTATATTAAGCACCGATGAAACAGATCGAAAGGCGTATAGGGCACGTGCTTTCAATACACAGTTGGGTAAGGAGGAGATTAGCGCTTTTATTCATTTGAATGTAACGGGCGATCCATACGTGGACGTGACACCGGAAATAATTGTTCATCCGGAGGATATGAAGTTGAAGCGGGGCGAACAAGTAGTGGAGCTACAATGCATAACAAATGCAAGGCCTTTATATGAATTAGAAACACTCTGGTATAAGGATGGTATTGTAATAGAGAATGCTGGTGTAGCGCATACACTCAATGATCCTTGGAATCGTTCGCTTGCATTGCTATCCGCAAACCTAACACATTCAGGCGAGTATATGTGTCAAGTACGTTTACGTAGCGATGCGTTTGCTGTAGTTAATTCAACAGCTAAAATTGAAGTGCTCGAACCACCAACATTTTTTACACCAATGCGAACAGATACTTTTGGTGAGTTTGGTACTTTGGTAACTTTACCGTGCGATGTTATTGGTGATCCAGTACCGAAAGTAAAATGGTTTAAAAATGCTGATCCAATTGACGTGAATAGTGGCAAGTAAGTAGAAATGAAATGAATGAAACTGTAGCAAATATAAAAATTCAAAAATAATTTTTACTAATAATACATACTAAATAAATAATTTTTATAGATACGTTGTAGGCGAAGACAATTCCTTAAATATCAAGAAACTTTCATTAGACGATTCGGCAATGTTTCAGTGCTTGGCGAAAAATGATGTCGGTGAAAAATCATCTTATACATGGCTGCGTGTAAAAAGTGAGTGTAAACTACTAATAATATAAACACATGAGCGAAATGTTAATTATTAGTATTAATTATCTAAGCAGCATACAAAATGCATTTTGTATGCATTTTGTATTTTGTATGTAATTAATTTATATCATTAATTTTTATATATTTTTCGCCCAATACAATTATGTACATTACTCATCAACATTTTATTAGCAACCAAACCCAATGCTGCGGATTATGCTTACAATATTCATAAATTCCTACCTGCAACTAATCAAATAATCTCCTCTGCTACTGCAACTAACAAAATTCTTAATAACAAACTGTTGCATCTTGCGAATGTGGGACTTGATAGTCATAAGGGTTATGTCAGCAATTTACTAAAACGTATAAAACGCTTGGCGCAACCCCGTATATTACGGGCAAGAGCATCGCACTCTGGAACAGGAACGGGTTCTAGGCGCAAGGATATACGCTTTGGTATGGGTTATGCTTGGTTATTTAAATTAGCTTAGTGTTTGCATGCAAATTTGATATGATTTAGTTTTTGTAAAATATATTATTTGCACACTTTCCTCACATTTCTACCCAACACATTTTAATATATCCGTATATAACACTAAACATTTTTCAATTTAAACTGCTTCTGTTTTGTACTAAAAGCTTGCAATTAAAAAAGAATAATAAAATTATTTGGTTACTTATATAAATTAAAAGAAATTTAAAAATTTTTGAAATTTCCATTTCAAAATATGAGCGCTAAGTAATTATTTTTGCATTTAGCATGAATTCAATCTAAAGGAACTCATATTGATTATATTTATTTGTAATTTAATCCACACACACACGTATATATACACAAAACATTTTATTTCCTTTGATAACTTATCCAACTCATTCAACTAATGAATATGAATATATTAAAATTGCTTTAATATAATACATTACTTAGATTGAAGTAAATCGAATTTTTGCAACTGTAGAGAGATGCTGATATATATATATGGTATATGCATATTGCAGCCTTGCTACCGAAATGCAACTTTTAGTAAGTCTTGCAGAGATACATTAAGTTTGCATTAATTTTTAAACTTCTTGAAGTAAAAATTTTGCTACATTGTTTCAGATATAAAACTTGCATAATGTGCTCATATGCAATCTGTCGCTTCAAGGTAGTAATTCTATTACAGTTATTATTTTTGCTCTCTTATTTCATTTTAACTTCATATAAAATTCATATGAAACAGGCGTAACTTGTTCTGACTTGTTCTGCATGTGAAATTCTACGATTTTGCCTACCTTCTTTAACAATTTAAAACAAATTTTTCAATTTGATTTCTATAAGTAGAAACTTTTCATATTTAGAAAATTAATTAAATTGGTACGAAATCAAAGTTCAGATAAAAATGTTTTATATTCAATTCCCTGTTTCCGTTGCGTGCCTCCTCGTCCTTGTTGCAATTCTGAATATGAGCTCTTCATTCTTATTATTATCGTACACATAATCACATTCGCTGTTATTCTATTAAGATAAAAAATGCTTTCTTACCTGATTTTAAGATGATTTTTTTTCTGTTTCATGACTTTAAGACACATTTGAATAAACTCTTAGAAAAGTTTTTCGACGTGTTCACCTGAGAGGAATTCGCAGAACAGGCAACAAGCGTTGCTTAATTATGCATGATGTGATGTGTGCTCCCAAAAGATAAACAATTACTCAAACGTGACTTGTTAACATTAAAAATTTTATATTTTATTTAAAATGTTGTCATGTTGACTTAATAAATTTATTTATTCTTGGTTATACCAAAAAGAGCATCATATCAACTTATCTCTGTTGTTTAAAAGCTTTTACTTATGTTTTATTAAATTATTATTATTACTTTTTTATTTTCATTTCATTTTTATCTGATAGTAGTTGATATATTTCATATAAAAGCGATTTAATTTGATAATGGTAAATCTATTTCATTTACAAAAATTTTATATAAACTTTTGCATTTAAACTATTAGTAGTATTTGTACTTATCTATAAATTTTGAACTTCCAGAATATTATTGTATTATTTATGCAATGCTTGTTTTCAGTTTTGATATTTACTTGGTCAGGTCATTCATTAAAAAAGTAACAATTCATTATTCATTTTATTTATTTATTATTTATTTAGAATTATTCCATATTTTATAACCTATTCAAGAAATATACACATAAAGCTTAAGTAGCTTTTCTGTTTGGTTAGCAGTGATAATTCATTATGCAAATCATGTTGGAGTATGTCATCCATAATTCCTCATCAAAAAGATAGTTCATTTTTAAAATATCATATATATATTTTTCATTAATTAATAGGTTAGTTTGAGATACAAAGCTTCTTCTTTATTGTTTGCATTCGTTGTATTAATGCATATTTGCAAATCTTGTTCATAACTATACCACCATTAGTAGGTTATGAGAGTCTCCATTGGAAGAAAAACATGGTACTCCACTTTGAATGATAAGTTGAAAGCGATATTGAAAAAGTTATATATTTATATCTCAATTCTCTTGTTTATTCAATATAGTGTTGGCTGTCTGTTTTAATACAAATTAATCTCTAAATCTTTTAGAAGAATACTTTTCGGAAGGATCAAAATCGATTGACTGATCAGCACTGATTTTTTTATTAACTATTTTGTTGAAAAAATAATAAATGCAGATAGTATATGATTGAATTTTATGGACTCAGCTTGGATTTAACTCACATACAAGCAGAATATTTAGAGTTAAATATACAAACAGAATAACTCACATACAAGCAGAATATATTTAAAAAATAGAAATATTTATAATCATGTCTTTTAGAAAAAGCTTTCTACATATCTATGTTAAATTGGCTTTAGTTGCCAATCTAAACTGAACTAATGGTGAGATAAAAGTTTTTGATATTGTCAATTAAATTTGTTCGTATATATTTATTTATATATTCTCTCCAGGTACGAAATATCCCAACCAAATCTAATATAATATAATGATTATAAGAGATTAATAATTGTTAATTACAAAAATTACAAATCCGTGGTAAATAGTTTAATTGATTAATATTACTGCATTCAAATTCTATGATCTATATGATCACTATTTCTGAACCAAATGGTTAATCGATTTCATTAATTGCAAATACACCAGAAAGCACAATTCCATTACAAATGTGACGATATTACAAATAAAGAAGATTTTTGTTAAACCGTTATAAAGAAATATATACGGGTTCACACTCTTATAATTCAAAGTTTAAATATTTGGATCCTTTTATTATACACTTGAATATGAGCTAGAATTTCTTAGTTGCAAGGTACGTCTTTTCCCATATCCGTCCCCACATAGTACAAGAAAATGACATTATTAATGTAATTCGAAAGAGAATTACATTTGACTATTAAGTAAAATACTAAAGACTAAGGATTTTTATTTACTTCTTTTTTTCTAAAATTACTCAATAAAATGTAAAGAGAAAACTTTTTAATAACTCAAATTGTTTTTTTTTTGAATCGCTTCCCAGATATTTTGATATTCCACTGTTGTGTTAAAATAATTATTTAATTTTATGTTTTAAAAAAAAAAGATATAACATAAAGTGCAATCTTAATAATTAGCCAATAACTTTAGAAATTAGTATTACTTTCTTTTTTTGTTTGATTAAATAGAGAATAAATCATTGTGATATGTACTAAATACTCAACCTATCAAAATTGTAGTAAACATAAACATTTGTGCAGTAATTAATGTAATCGAAAAATGCCTTAGGTTAAAGAAATTTGTACGGACTATTTTTATTTTGGTAATTAAATTGAATTTATATATTTTGTAGTTATTGTTATTACTGCCAGAAGGTAACACAGATAGATAATCGAATTTTAAATAAAATTTAACAACAAACTTCTATCAAATAATCTTAAATATTTTAACATTAATGAAATAACAATTTAATCAGTACCTATAATTAGGATAAAAGTAATTAGGATAAAAATTTGTAAAATCAGAATTTACTTATGTTAATGACTTCAAATATTTTAAACAATATTTATTTATTAACACTTGACAAAGTATCAGTAGTGTTAATTTCTTAAAAACCCTGTAAAACAGTAGCTATTAGAAAAATTTTCAAATCAAATAACTGAACCCAAAAATTTTTCAAAGTTAAAAGAGTAGAATACACTGTTTGTAATTATAAAAGTGATTTTTATATAAAGTAGTAATTTCTTACTTCTCTGTACTTTGGATATCATAGTAAGGTTTGGATATTACTTATTGATAATAATTTTTTTTATTTATGAGATTTAAGGGATTCTGTACTTGATTGAAATTTTTGAATACAATTAAGTATAACTGCTTCATAGTTTTCCATTCCTATTATATCCTCATCCTTGTCTGCTACTTGATTTTGAAAAGCAAACATTAAATCATATATAGTCTGAACCAGCATTACAAGTTTTAATGCATAAATATATTATAAATAATTCTTATAAAAATCTGCCTATAGTGTTCTGCACACAAAATCTTATAATAATAATATAACTAAATAAAAATCAAAATAAATATTAAAATATTATTTTTAATGCACATCACTATTCTTAGGTATAATCAACGAGGCAACTTTAACATATAAGTAAATTGTATTAATAAAATGAATCGAGTTTACACATTAGTAACTAAAATATGTAGTATATTTAAAAGATTCTTATGTGCATAACGTATAAAATTCTAAAGCTTTAACTCTAAAAAATATAGTATTTATATTAATTTTAATTAAAAGTTTGCACAAATTTTTCTAAAGCTAGATTTTTCTTTTATAAAATATTCAAAAAGTTCAAAATTGTTTTCTTGTGTCGATAAAGGTCTGCCTGTATTTTCATTTATGTAGCTAATTTTGTTAAAACATAAAAAAAATTTAATAAGGTCACATTTAACCCGTAAACGAAATTAGTAACCCATTTCAGGTCACTTAGAAGATAAATCGCTTTTTCTGCTCTTATTGTGGTCTTGAATGTCAGTTTGTCTTTAATTCGTTTGTGGTTTAAATAATGTATTCCACTGCTACCGCACTGGGTTTATAAACTATCTTGTGTGCAACATCTGGCCATAAATGGGCATTTTAAATAAACCCAGACACTTCATTGTCACTTTATTTTTGGAGCTTTTATTAAAGTTTGATGTTTTGTGGTCACCTCGTCATCTGGTCACCTACACTCCTTATGATTTTTTTTGTTATTTCTTGGAGCTTTGTTGTTGTTTTTTTTTTGCCAAACTGTTACTTTGTGAAATAACATACAAGAAATTTATCCTAAGCGGCAGGCAGCAGGCAATAGTCAGGAATAATTTATATTCTGAAACGTAAAAATTGGTTAAATTCATTTTCTCAAAGAGTGTAGAAAAGCAACAGATTTAAAAAAATATATATTTGCCATATGAAAGAGAGACAATGGAATCTTCATCTTGTCCCAAATAAATTCACTGATTATATAAAGAATCCCAAGTAACTTTCCGCAATGAATTACAAATGAGCGTGGAAACTTTTCTTACAACTCCCATGCGCTGGAATCACACTTGCATTTCAACGTTTCACTTAGTTTGTTACAACTTAATTGCAGTACATAACACAGAATGCTACGACGTTTCCAAGCACTCGTACCTGTTGTATTTGCCACATATTTCCTAATTCTGCAAGTCAACACACAAAATGGTTAAATAAAAATCTAACAAATTTCAATTCATCCTCAGGTTCTTACCGATAAAAGTGCAATGCCGGAGCCACATTTGCAACAATGCTGCATTACTTCTCTGCTGCTTGCGGAAAGTAATTTCCAACATAAATTTTTACTTTAGTTTGTTGTTTCTATCAATACACATAAGAGTTATTCCAAATAAGCCTTCCTACCTGACTCTACCCTACCCTACCCTACCCTACCCTCCAGTATACTGAAACATTTACGCAACTCCTTGCACATGGAAAATTCATTTAACGCAGAGATAAGCAATCAGTTAAGTATTCAAGATTCAATTCTCTGTTAAATGCTCGACTTCTACCAGCTCCGCTCCACCAGTACTTCAAGCAGTGATTAAATGCAGTTTAATTTCGATTTATTTTCGCTAACATTTTGGGGAGAAGGAAACAACTTGAAAACATTTAAACAAAGAAAATTAAAACAGCATTTAACTATTTGTGGGAAAATGCTCTTCAAGAGTTTCGGAATTGAAGTTGAGGGAAACCTGAGTAACATGCACATTCCTGTTTATAGAAATTGTTAAATGATGGATTTTAAAATTTATTCATTTCATTTGAATAAAAGTGGAGCTTAAAAGACTTTATAGTTTACTTTTAATGGAAACAATATTTACATTTACTATCAAAGAAATTAAGTAAGATAAACTTCGATAGCAAAAACAAAAGCTATCTATTTAATATTAGAATAACTGGGATCGGGTATACAAACTATTCGACGTACTGATTTCGACATATTTAATCCGTTTCTTCTACAAACTAAAATTACAACATAGTTTTGTATTTTATTAAAAAATATTAACATTTTAGTCGAATAACTTGTAATTTTAATTACATAAATTGTTTTAATTAGACTAAATAATATGTAACTAATTTAACTGACTTTAATTATTAATTCGTATAAACAATTGCCATTTGATTTTAAAATTGAGTGAATCGTCAAGTTAAAGTTTACAAATGCGTTATAATATAAAAATGAGCAAAAATAAAAATTATTTAACATTTGATATTTTCTAGTTTCCTGCTTCAAATGAAAAGTTTCCTAGTACAATGAGAGAAAAATTTCCAGATGAGAAATAAAAACGCGATATTAACATTAAATAATCTAATATGAGTGTTTTGGAACGTTTGTTTATGTATGAAATTGTTATTGTAAAGTTTGTATATACTTAACATCCAATCAGATAAAGTCCTTTTCATCTTAAGGCTTCAGTGAAGTAAATCCGGTATTATCTTAAGGACTTGTAGGGTTCACATGCACAAGGAATAATACAAGTAAATCGTTATGATTTTCGTACAATTGATTAATTTTTTTTTGAAAGTTGTATAAAAAAACGTTGCTATATTTAGCTATGTACATTAAATCATCAACATTAATCTATGTACATTAAAGTAACTAACATTTCAACAAATATATACTTTTAATATTTGCTATTTATATGTGTTTTTCTCTAACAAAAACAAAAAAAAACTTTAAAAAAGCTTACGATGGCTACAACGTGGGGGCTATACATACATTAGCCCTCTCATTTGCAGATTCTGAAAATCAAAATAATATAAATAGGTTTTAATTCACCTTATAACACTATCATAATCAACTCCGGTAAAGAGCATATATATTAAATCACACGTATACAGAACATAAATATTTTTGTTTGCATATATAAAAATAAAACAAAAAACAAAAAACTTCACAGAAATGATTTGTGTCATTTAAATAATTTTATTAATATACAGGGTTAGGTGATTGAAATTACACATAGATATATCTATCAAGCTGATATTGCCAACTACGTGAAATTCATACGAATGACAGCTGTTTATATCGTTTACAATCTACCTCAAGCATTTGCGTCTAAGTTTTATAGAACAAAAGTTGTACGAAATGGGATTCAAACGAAATAGTTTGCGTTATATTTAGCTGGAAAATCACAATCACAACCAGCAATTGTTCGTAAGCTCAAACACTTCAAAGTTAATAAAATATTTGTGTATAGTACCATTAATCGTTATAACAGTACAAACAGCATCGCCAAGCGCTGTGGTGGTGAACGAAAAAAAAAACAGCAAACTCAACTTGAATGAAATTCACGTCGTAGGAGTAATCAAATGTCTAAAGAACTGAAAATATCCAGCGAAACATCTGACGCATATTCCAAAATGAGCTCTAGGTAAAGCCTTGCAAGTTCTAAAAGGCACAAAATCTTACACCAAAGCAAAAAGTTATACTCGAAAGAGCAAATGAGTTGTAACGTTTGCACGAACGTGGCGAGGTTCGAAACATTGTTTCTCTGATAGAAAAAATTTCCCCATTGAGCAGTTCATAAACTCTCAAAATGATTGTGTTTACTTTAGTGAAAAGTAAACTGTAAACGCACTGCCATTTGAGCCTACGAATGGCTACCCGAAATAATTTTCCATCTCAAGTAATGGTATGGGCAGCTGTGACCGACCGTCGATAGATGCTCTCCAATCGTTTACATCGAGCCTGATGTCAAAATCAATGCGACTTATTATCGGGAAAATATTTTGGAAGTTGCTTTAGAGCCGTGGGCTCTGAACATTTCGGTCGTAGATCATGGACGTTCCAGCAAGACTCGGCACCGGTCTCTGTCTCGTAAAGCTCGTGTTAACCAATAATGGTTAAAAAATCATGTTCCACACTTCATTTCGTCCACACAATGGCTTTTGCATTCGCCAGATGCAAATCCGATAGACTATTCCATCTGAGCCATTTGGAAAGCAAGGTGAGGACATCAAAATATTCCAGTATGGATACGCTGAAGAAAGCCATTGTTCAGAAATAGGCCAAAATTCCGGAAGATCACATTCGTGAAGCATCAACTCATTTTTTTAACAATTTGAGGGTTATAATCAAGGCAAAAGGTGACCACATTCCCTAATTTATGTAATTTGAATTAATGAAAAATAATGTCACACAAAAAAGATATGGTCGCTTGAATAGGTAACATTTTAATCGCCTGACCCTGTGTATAAAAATTTTAAAATAATTTTTTATGAAATAAGCTCATACTTTGCACATATACTTAAATATCTACTGCACTTTTGTTAGCGGCATTAAAATTTTCTCATAGCTTGATTTTGTTTTAGAGAGGAGACTATTGTAGGTTTACATTTACTTTCTTTTAAGGCTAGTTGAAAAAGATCTCACAAAATAATCGAGAGAAGTTATTTATTAATGTAATCGATTAAAAAAAAATAAACTTTCAAAGAGTTGTTGGGATAAACTGGACTATATCAATCCAGTTTTCCTAAATATACTCTATTGTTGATTCTGTGTAATAGAAATCATAAAGAAAGTCATGTGCAAACTATAAACAAGTTAAACCTTATGCTATTTGGGTGTATTTGGTAATTATATATCTATATGATTTTTTTCATTAGAAATCAAAACTTTTTAACCTATGCAAACTTGAGTTTTCAAATGTAAATTTAAAGGTCTTGAATTTTTTTCTGCTGATTAGTATTTGATTTAATTAAAAAATTCTAATGTACTAAGTATCTTTTGAACTCCTTTAGAGTAGTACAAAGTAGGTATGATTACAAAGTAATTCATAAAAAACTATATTACCATTTTATTGGTTTATTTTTTGTTTAGATCAGTTAATTAGGTAAGAGTAGTAAATTAAGGGTTATATCTGTTATTGCATTGTTGAAGTGTTCCTGGCTATTTAAAATAAATTATGTCAGTAGAGATATTTTTTAAAATAATTTTGATTGTTGACCAGATCAAAGTAATAATATAGTCATCGTTAAGTGGCTGAGTGAGTGTCTGCAAAATAATTTTACGTACTAGCGTTTAAATAATTTGAAAAAATTGATAGAAATCGACATTTTGTGGTCTGTAGGAAGGAAACCATTTACTTAAATAGAAATTGCATGTCAAATATGAAAAGTGTGTGTCATTAACTTTTAGTGTCGAAGTTGAATAAACTCGATGTCCAATGTGCTGGGTCGAGTACAAAAACAAATAGCATGAATTTTTCATATCCGTGTTTAAATTATTTCAACCTTATCACAAACATAAATAGCTTCCATCAAAGTATACATTTTAAAATGGTTGTTAACCCTAGAACGCCCACAGCATGTATACAATTAAGGCGATATTGCACAAAAACGCGCCTCTTGCTTGGCTGGTTTGTTTGTCGAAACGAGGTGACACAAAGCGTTACAACTCGAAAGTCCCGCCCCTTTAACAAGCGAAACGTCGTATATACATGCAATTTAATAAATGCAATGAAAAGTTATTCAGGTCATATCGTCTAAATAAAATAAGCGCAATTATGCTTCTGCTCTGGCAACTGAGCTAGAAAAACCTGCTAATACCTCAAAACGCACAACCTATTCTTTAAGAAATAAAGCCCGTGTTACTCATACAACATGTTGACGCGTAAATGGTACTACTATCGACAAGATAAACATCAGTTTAATACACTATTAATATTTATTAAATTCCTTGCAATTTATTGTGTGTTTGCGTTTTAAATCTATAAAATGAATGGGGTTTTCTTTGATGTTTTCATTTTTATCCGTGCCGTGCTATTTAAATTAAAAATTACTGCTGATGTATACTTTCGTGTAAAATATGTTTATTGCCGCAATTATAGAGCAAAAAAGCTCAATAAAATCATACAAATTAATTTTTATTCTCTTTTAACAATACAAAGTGAACAATTAATAAATTACTTCGTAGTCGTAATTTTATTTTAAAAATGATATTTGCTATTTCACGTTTTAATGTACTTTACAATTTCCGATTACATTTTTTAATTGAACAAATGTAAAAAAGTCGTTCGAACCGCAAAAAGGATCATTGCAATACAAGATTTTATTAACCTTTATCTTTAAAATTTATATTATATTTCAATGGAAAATTTTTTAAAAAAAAATTTAAAATATTCATTTAATTGGTTTAGTTAATATTAACGTTTGTTTTGAAAAGCCTTTGGCATATAATACTTTTTATTACAGTGAATACTCTGTAAACCGGCGTTTTCATTAACTGACATCCGTCTGCACCGCACTATGTGCTAGTCCTCAGTTTTCTTTTTTCATGCAGTATATATTCTTTTAAATGAGCAGCTCTCTCGACCAAATGAAATTTCTGGTCACTTCTATGTCCACTGAAGAGACCTTTCACTGTATTTTTAATTTTAAGTGCGTGTCTAATACTTATATATGAAGTGTTAAAATAATATTTGCTAATTAATGCATATGCCCTAAAAAATACATTTTTATATCAAATGAAATTAAATATCCTCCAGAATAGCCACACTCCCAATTGGTATAAAATTGTGCATATGTGGACTATGTGCACAATTTTATTTTCTAAAAACTCGAATGAAATGATTCTGCGCTTTCAATTAGCGTCAAAAAATACAAGTCCTGCAGCAAATCTCATATTTTTATACACAACTTCTGTACAAATTTCAAAATTTGCATTCACACAAATATTTTTTAATTTTTTTCCACCTGTTTTTCAATTAAATTATCAACTTAAAGTTGAATTCTTTTTATTATGCTCTTCACACTAATGTGAATATGGAATATGTTAGATTTGTAACGTAACTCTCTGATGGAGTAAAAGTCTACACTCGTAAGTGTAGACTCTATAAAATAAAGTCTATAAATAAAATAAATTATTTGACTCATAGTTTGTTGGTAGAGCTAGATCTACAGCGACACCTCTAAGGATTAGATTGCTTAAGGTTTTTAATGACAATACATTCACATTACTTAAGATGTGTGTAAAACTAGCAAATTTTAATAGGTAGTTCACTTCAATATCAGGTAAGAAGTTTAGTCTCTCTAAACTAGTAGCTTCAAAAACTTTTGTCGGATTTTTGAAATAGCCCCATAGAAACAGAAATAATTCTACAGAGCTTCAATGGTTTTCGGTTCATGCATTTCCTGGATTAAACACTTCTGGTAATATATCGCTTACGTGTATGTGTTGCAATCAAACAGTGCCATTCAAAAAGACCAGCTTGCATACTGTAGTTCTTTAGATCGATTGATTGTATATGATTCCAACCATATTGCAGGTGGTTAAGTTTCCGTTTTTTCAGTATGTACTTGTATTTTGAGTCAAAACCTAAGTATCTCATTTGCCCGATTCACTGAAATATTAACAAAAATTTTAACAATATTATGAATTATTTTATTTTCCTAACTATACACAACCTAATGCTGTGAGTTAAAAGATGTCCAGAAATGAATAAATTGTTTTTATGGACGCTTAAATAGTCAAGCGTCCATAAAAAGTTTGTTGTACTTTTGGTTGCTTCTTTTAAAGAAATAAGTTCTACCGCTCTTCTGCCGCACAAAAAAAAAAAAAAACCGCTCTTCTGAAAGCAAATAGTTGTGCGTTAAAATTCTAACTGCAGCCGGGAAGTTTATACGACTCTTGATTTCTATAAAATTATTAATTGATATATGAACTCATATACACTTTTTAATAATACAACATAATATCTTTATATTATATTGTATGTGTATTCGATGGTATGACTAAAAATTAAATTATTTGTATATGAAATTTAGAAAGCATCTAGTAAATAACTGATTTGTTACAAAATGATTAGTATCATTTTAAGTCAACATTAGTTTTTATTTGTTTTCTCTTAATTGCTTCATATAATTTTAAAATAAATATTGCATTTAAAATTAATTTTTTTGCATAAAAAAACACGTAGCGCAAATAGTTTTCAATGACCAGCACACTTGCACAGTATTTAAGGGTCCCTCCCTAATGTGATATATTGCTCATATGTTAACTAAGTACAAGTTTGCATATATCCGTACATTTTTTTGTACATTACCCTACAATACCGTGACGGGTTTGCTATATAAAAAAAGTATATGTGTATTTAAAAAAGTCCTTGCTTTTTATCCTTTTCCCAACAGCACATTTTATGTTTATAGTCCGGTAAGTGCGAAAAAACTCTCATGTAAAAAGTTATAAAAGTACCACAAGGAATACTGCAATTCAAACAACGCTTTCTGCACTTAAAAAAATGTTTGTTTTTGTTGGCTTTTTCTACTTAGACAACATTTTTATTATAAATAATTTGGGACATATTGTAGCAATTATGTTTTCTAATTATTAATATGGGTGATGCGATGTCGAAATCAATGTTGATCTTAAATTGTAATCAGATATTTAAACTTAAGAAATTTACATGCCACACTACTGAAATAGTTGAGGACCCAAAGGAACTTTACTTATTGATTTTTAAATGTTCTATGATAGAAAAGAAAAATGTACATATGTTTTCGTTAACCACTTAAAAATAAGAAGAATAGTTTCGAATTCTTATTTAAGGTTATAAAAATGAATGATATTCATAAATAAACAAATAATGATGTTTTTCCAATAACCAGTTTCTCAGTTATAAAACTCAACAACGATATAGAGTAAAGTTATCTCTGTGCTCTTCGATACGTTCCCACTGCACCTTATTTTTTCGAAGAGAGGTACCTAAATACAACAACTCTAAAAGGAAATCGCAAATAAAAGTAAAAGTTATACATTTTTAGTTACTGTAAACGAAATATATAGTTTCTGGCGGAATATATAGTTTCTACTTCTAAAGAACCAGAAAGATACATACTACATACGCTCTCACTCTCTCTTTATTTGTTTTGTGTGGATCACTAGATAGGTATGTGATCTATCTGTGATGAGTGGTAGAACTGTTCAATATATTTTCCGCTAAGAATTCAAGTTTGTAATCAGATTTATAATCATTATAATGTAGAAGTAATGTCGTATATGCTATGTCTTATATTTAACGAAATAATACAGCAGTCTCCATATCAAAC
Source organism: Teleopsis dalmanni (assembly GCF_002237135.1). Taxonomy (NCBI): domain Eukaryota; kingdom Metazoa; phylum Arthropoda; class Insecta; order Diptera; family Diopsidae; genus Teleopsis; species Teleopsis dalmanni. Next base: position 139,224,242 of record NC_051846.1, on the reverse strand, counting down.
ACACCTCTTTTATAGTTAATTCAAAATACATATCACATTATCTCTTCCATAACTTTGTTATATTGTTGTAGTTAATCAACAATAAGTGCAAAATTTATTAAACCTAATAACTTCATTACTAGAAAATTTTCATATTTATCGTTTATTTATTAAAATTCTCTTCCATTTGAGGAAAAAATATCAATGAAAGTTTTGCATGTCGCATGCAATTCAAAACGAAAATTCCTTTGCAAACAAACGTTCTATTTCTATTTATTTCTGTAAAGTATTTTTTATTAATATTTTTTTTTTATTTTGCAGTATTGAGTAGCTTTTTATTTCCTGGTTAGAAATGTTTATTTTTATGAAATTTATTTTTCTCTCTTTGCTTTGAAAATAAATTTTTAACGCCACTTGTTACGATTTTGTTTTCCGTATTTTCCATATTTTCCGTATTTCTGTTGTATTTGTGTAGTATTTCTGAAACTAACAAATATTAAATAAAAATGTTTCTTATCGCATAAAACACACACAATGGACAGAGGCACTTGCATGTTTTTTAGCCGTACAAATTGTATTTGCCTTCAAATACAATACGATTGTTCAAACAAAATAAATGAATAATTGCCACAACAGCTCCTCCTAAAACAATTTAATATTTTTCATTTTGGTTTTTTAATTTTTTTCACTTTTCATCATTTTTTAGCGTCTGCTCCCGTTATGGAGAAGCCGCCTCAAAATGTAACCGCGCTGGATGGAAAGGATGCGACCATATCTTGTCGTGCTGTGGGAGCACCAAATCCCAACATCACTTGGATTTTCAATGGTAAGTTTACAAAGTCATCCCAAATAAATATTTGAGTTTTTCAAGCTCAGATTTATGTTTGATAAAATATATACTAATATCATATATACTAATATATTTGTTTATATTTGCATATAAAAATTTTGAAAAGCTGCAAGTATCTATGTACATTTCTAAATCTATATGTTCATTCCATTTTATTTAATTACGAAATTTAATTTTAATAATTGCTGGTATTTTATGTTTATTTTATTATTTTTAACATTTATTTTATCATACAAAGGAATTGATTTTTGGGAGATTTTATTAATGTCAATAAATTAATAAAAAAAATAATTTAAACAATTTTGAACAGAAAAGATACTAATTTATGGTACATATGTGTGCCTGTCGATTTAATTTATTTAAAATTTAAACTATGTAAGCTCGTTGTTATACCGCATGATTCTAGTGTAACCCAAAATTTATGAGTTATGAGTGTATATGATATATATTTCAAATATTAACAGACGCTTGGATAAAAAGGCTATATGTATTTAATAAGTTATTTGTCTTGTTTATCGATACGCCATCTACAGTAATTATTCAATAAAGTTTGATTAGTTGTGCCGTAAAAGCTAGGCTTTCTTATAATGACAAAAAACCTATTATATAAAATTTAAAGAGTTTTGAATAGCAAAGAAACAAAAGACAAACAAATTATATACGGATTATAAACTAATTAAGAAATTCGAATATTTCCTAAAATCACTGAAGATGAGTACTTGGCAATACTCAAAACAGCGTTGTATGGTCAACCAAATTTCAATAAATTAACTAAATCTTTGTGTTTGTCCTTTCTTTCTTTGCTATTCGTAAGCCTCTAAATTTGAAGTAAATGCTAAATGCTAAATAATTAAATGCAATAATTGTATATACTTACTTTACTATCTTACTATGTAGTCTGATACACACTTGTGAGATTTAAAATATTTTCGCTTCACTTGAATAAAGGCCGCTATAATTTCATTTCAACTAGATAATTTTGTTTTCTCTGAAAACATGTGTTATTGATAATAAATTTATATAAAATCCATTTTATTTATAGAGATTTTGGTGATAGATCTCTCTTTTTGCCAACTCATAGTTTCGTCTTATATCAATCTGCTCCAAAACCCATTTGATGCAGATATCAAACTTCAATTTTTCCTATTGTAGTTGATGTCCTGTTAATGTGTTTTATTTTTTTGGAGTCCAAAACTTCATTTGCTAACTGCATGACTGTCAATGACAAAATCCACATGCGTATCTTCTTGATTTCGAACTTTTGAATTTTAGTTCGTTTGGAATAATAAGGTTTTCTAATTAAAAGAAATTACCAATATAAAACTGTTATATAAAAGAGTTCTTAAAACTGGAAAGAGTTCTGATTTCTGATTCTTTCTAAACTTTTACGATATTTTCACTCTTATTTGACGATATTGATATGAAATGTTCCTAAAAGTTTATTTTTGAGATGGGCTTTATTCTGAATCTAATTTGAGCTCAATTGAACTATCGGAACCCCTTCCAAATTTTTGGTGAAAAATGAACCATTTTCAGAAAAACTATGATAGATAGAAAGTGAATTTTGATGCCCGAAAAATCTGCGTTATAATACATATACAAGTTTTTCATGGTATTCCGCCTACTGAGACACCCACCCACATACAAAATATTCATAAAAAATCGTTCATTATCGTTAAAAAAAAATTTTTTTACTCTTATTAGACTATATACATTTATTACGTACATAACAACACAACTTTATGCAAAATTTGGGCGTGATTCGTCCATTAGTTCTTAAGTTATTTGCGGTTTTATGCAACTTTAACGAAATTGGTATTTCGTAAAAATTGGGCGAAATTCAAACCCTTATAACTGACTTACTCTTTATTCCAAAATGATCATTTTTACATGGTGTATAAAAAAGGTTTCAATTTTATTTATCAATAAAATTTAATTAGTGAAATTGCATAAGCAAAAAAACAGCAAAAAAGAAGCAAATTTTTTTATAATACATAAATTTTTAGATTTTCCATATTGCGAGTTATATTTTTAGGTTAGATAAGGTTATACCGGCGGTCCAAGGGGGATCCACTTAGCCCCATAGGCCCATTGTGCCACTGCATTATTAAAAACCCAAAGGCTAAAACCATCTAGAACCTTTGGCAAATAATGCTATTTAAAGCGAGGTCTTGAAGTTCGCCAAGATCCTTAAAAAAGAAAGCCCCTAAAAGGTTAAGTTAGCGTCGCGCATGAGCCGGACTGAAGTAAAAGAGGTGGGAGGCATTTTCATCATCCTTACCACAACTGCGGCAGATATGGTTGAAATGGAGATTTAGTCTCCCAGTTTGGTTTCCTAGAATACAATGACCTGTTAGTAAGCCTACTGCAAGACTGATATCTCTACGGTCCATCTCGAGTTCGATTTTCTTCTATTGGCATTTGACCAAATTGCATACAGATGCCTGCATATCGTAGAGTCTTCCCACCTTTTATTAAAAAGTTCAGCACAGGTGGAATTTAATACCAATTCGCAAGATGTCAACGATATGCCCACATTGTTTAGGTGTTCCGAGTTGTTTCCTGAAGCACCCCGTCTGGCTAGCTCATCTGCTTTGCAGTTTTCGAAAATATCCCTATAACCAGGAACCGAGATTAGAGATATATTGAACTGCGTTGATATCTCATTTAGAGATGTTTAGCAGTCAAGGACTGTCCTAGATGTAAATTGGACTGAACTCAAGGACTTTAAGGCAATTTCACTATTCGACAGTCTATACATATTCCTTTCAAGTATATTATCTACTTCTAGACAAGCTAAAGCTTTATGGCACTCACCTTTGCCTAAAAAACACTGTAGTGATCTGGAAGCCTTAAGTTATATTTTTAAAAAAATTAAAAGAAAATTATGATTAAAGTAGTAAATATTACTTTGTATGAAAAAATAAATGTGTGCTTGTTGAAATCTAACCTAAACAAAATTTATTTTTCTTTAAAATTTATTTAAAATTTATTTTTGTTTTTCTTTTAAATTTTTATTTCTTTAAATTTTTTATTTCTTTTAAAACTAATCGAATTGTTTATTGTGTAATTTATTTATATGCAAAAAGTATATATTAAGCATTTTTAACTTTATACATTTTTTCTAATATATTTGTTTAATATTTTGATATATTTAAAATATCTTAATCAACCAACTAACGATAATGCCGATGCGTGTCAAAAAACTAACATCTAAAACCACCAAATTTGATGCCTAAAACTAACAACGCCACATCGCTTTTATCACATGACCAACCCATGCATTCCAACTATTGGCGCTGTTGTTGATGCTCGCACCAATATCGATCCCACTACGATTATTGCTTTTGTTAATGTTAATGCTGTTGTTATCATTAACGCTGATATTCCTGTTGTTGCTGCTAATGCCAATGCTGCCGCTGTTGCCGTTGCAACCACTCGAAAAATGCACATCTCTGCAATGAATATTTTATGAACGCATAATTTATGGTAATGAATATCGTCGTCATCCTGCGTTTCCTGTTACGGAAACACTCGTCGCCATTTTGAACTTTCTACCGTCTTTCATTGAACGCACAACACTTTCATGACAACAAAACCAAATATAACGGATATGCATCATTTGCGGATCTTCCGTCATTTGTACTGTCAACACTTGCCATGGCGATTTCTGTTGCTGTTGCTGTTGCTGATGATGGTGTCGATGCTGTCGATGCTGTTGCCTGTGTCTGTGTCTGTATTTGTATTGGTGTCGGTGTTGGTGTCGGTGGCAATTCTACAACTGTAACAACAATAATATCAACATTCTCGTGAACAACATTATTATTTCCATACATTTCTGAAAACATTAAACCACGAAAATTATAAATAACATTGCGAATGGAATAACAATAGAGATGCAACTTGTTGAGATTTCGAGTCGCGTTCAAATTCTGGAATCTGGTGATTTATTAATTTCGAATATACGCGAATCGGATGCTGGTCTATATACTTGTGTGCGCTCCAATGAAGCCGGCACTGTTAATGGTGAAGCATATCTTGGAGTTATGGGTGAGTAGCTTGATGGCTGGCACGCGCGCCCTGCATTGCCCTTTCCACTGCAAATCCTAACAGCAGATGAACTGCACTGCACTGCACTGCACGCAAATGATTGTTTTAGTTTCCCTTGTTAGTATAAATATTTTATTTAGCATTTAATTTTTTTTGCTGCTTTGAGGGCTTGTTTTTTAAATGTTTCATAAATATTTTATTAATAATTTGAAATGCTACTAAAAAATAATTTATTGTTAGTAGTTTCGAAACGAAGTTCTGCTTGATTGAGCGTATTTGTTATTTTTCAATTAATTTACAATTCATTTTATATTCAGATTTCAATCGAAAAACTAAAACATCTGTTAAGATAAAAATATTTGACAGTTTTGTATGTTTAGATTGATTTTAAATTCTGCTTTTACGGGTTCAATTTGCTAGATTTATTTCAATAAAAAGAATTAATGAAAAACACAGTTTATTTAATTAAAACTACAATTTTAAAATTGTTATACATATATAAAAGTTTGGTGTCTTTTTTTAAAATGAAACTTTTCTACCGCATCATAAAATACATATATCAAAAACATTGTACTCTATTTTATTGACTGTTAAGCTTTTATTAGTTATAGTTTTATTACTGCATTTACTAAAAGATACATTCAACTTCTCACAATTACAATTGCCTTCTTTAATGATATCATTTGACAAAATGCACTCTTTATATTGTTTATGTTTTTTATTTACTAGAACATTGATTTGACTTCAATCTAATCATAACTACCATATAAGTATGGATTCAATAAGTTATAAAATACATTTAATTCTTATAGTGCGCATATTACATGATTAAAAATTACAAAGTCTTTAGGTTGGATTGGAGTGGCAGAATTGTGGACCAAAGCTGACTTGAGTACAAGTAATGGCTTTGGCTTTTTATGATACCACGGATGAGCCACTGTCCGTCATGTAGAACTAAAGACCACCTTAAAGGTAGTGAGTTAAAAAAGTAAATTCCAAAAATTTTTAATCTGAGGTAGAATATAGTTGCATTTCCATCCGTAGAGCCATGATAACGGCAAAACTCATTATAAGGTACACCAACTCTTTTTGCCTGTCTCTTCTCATATGCACTGGCCTGTCAGCACAGCAAACATAGTCCTGACTTTGTTATGCTTTAGTTGAAGCAGCTGAGTTGTGCGAATTTGTTTAAATCTGGCAGGAATATTGTTGTTGTTGTTGTAACCCGTGGGAGATGTTGAACAGCACTTAGTAGTCTGGATCGACGAGTGACTCTGGGATGTAGACCCAGCCATTTTTGGAACACTCTTTAGTATGCAGGACTATTCATCACCTCGGCTTTCATTGCTGACCCGAGGTATTGACGTTTAATTGCCAGTTCAGGTGTATGCAAATTTTTTGAATTAGTGAAAACAAAGTATATTTAACTTCGTATTTAATATTTTAAAAAAATTTACTTAATAAAGACACATAATTCTCCTGTATTCAAAGTCCATTTACTTTTTCACTTATTAAACAAAGTTCTCTTCTTAATGAAATGACATTAATATTTAAAAATTGTGAATGCAAATTATGGAAAATATTCTAGAAGAAATCCATTTTATTAATCCCGTAATAAAAGGAACTTATAAAATAATTTCAATCAGGATATTACAAATATAAATATGTTTTCATAAGCTGTAAATAAATTTCCATTACGAAAAAATCCTTTCTTTTCAATATACTTGGCAAAAGGAAATTCTGTGTTTAAGTGCAGACGCTCAAAGTGATGCGATTTAATAGACTTATAGACTTGCTTATATTTATTTCGAAAAAAGGAAATAATTTAATAAAAATATGCCATTTATTCGCATATTTCTATTCAAAGCAAATCCACCGCACAAATCTGCATTTTAAGCCTATTTGCTTGCTGATGGATATTCAATAGTTTGCACGTAACTCGCAGCTTTCATATGCAGGCTGATGTAGTGCAAAGAGAAAAAAATATTATCGGTGGAAAATGAACATTTAATTTCCTTACTTTTTCATGCAGTGACTAATAAATTTTTTTCTTTTTGTGTTCTATGTGTTTTTTTTTGTTTTTTTGTATATTAGTGAGGACACAAATCATACAACCACCGGTGGATACAACAGTGCTGCTGGGACTTACTGCTACACTGCAATGCAAAGTCTCCAGCGATCCAACAGTGCCATTCAATATCGATTGGTATCGCGAAGGTCATCCAATGCCAATCAGTAATTCACAGCGCATTGGCGTACAAGCGGACGGCACTCTGGAGATACAAGCAGTACGCGCCTCCGACGTTGGCACTTATTCATGTGTGGTTACATCGCCAGGTGGCAATGAAACGCGGTCAGCGCGATTAAGTGTCATCGAACTGCCGTTTCCACCAACAAATGTTAAAGTTGCGCGCTTAGATGCACCAAACCAACGTACCATCAACATATCATGGACACCGGGTTTTGATGGCAACAGTCCAATATTAAAATTCATCATACAACGCCGTGAAGTATCAGAACTAGGTAAGTGATTTGGAAAAAAAAAAATCTATAAAGTAAAATTTTATGTAAATAAATGTTCATATTTTTTTCTTACTTTATTTATTTTTATGCAGTTTTTTTTTGTTTTTTTTGGTGGTTTCTGAAAGTGTTAACTACAAAAATGTATTAATTGTGTGAACAGACAGCGGAATGATAAAATGGTAAAGTTGAGTACTCTTTTATCGTGTTGGTGGATAAAAAGAAAATGGAAATAATTTTCGAAAAAAAAGAATAAGTTTTTGATTAAGGTCAAATGAAAGTGCAAATTTATGTCCGCCAAAATGGCGAGACTAAACCGAAAGAGGGAACCCGTCAAAAAATGAGGTTATATAAATTTTCTAACTATTTGACTTACTGGCCTAATGTGTTTACTTTTATTTAGTTCAAATTTGTATCTTTGTGACACATCTAATGTTCACATCTAATTGAAATCTATTATAACAAGTACCTGAAAATTCCATTTTCTTATCAATTATGTGATCTAACAATAATATTTGTTAAATAATAAAGAAAGAAAAAATTGAATTGAATTTATAAAAACAGATTTAGAATTCTCATTTCTTATTGTAATTTACAAAATGCTTTGAGTATTTATTATTTTATAAACTGGTTACTCCAAATTTACAAGACAAGTATTAAAAAAAAAATTAAATTAGATTTAGATTTTTTATTTATCATTGTTTCCTTAAGACAATATCAGTTCTTAGGAACCTGTCCTGTTGTAGATCTTGTAAATCGTGTTAATCGGCGCTTGAGTAGTAGACACCAAAACACATGTCTTGTTATTGTACAGGTTGTAACGACACGAATACGTCGTTTAATTTTACTGAGGTGTCACTCAGTCGAGGTCCGGGTCGTTGCAATAAATTTGTTTATTGATTAGTTCGAGAGCTAGTTAATAGGCTAAGAAGAAAGAAAAACTGTTGTTTATTTTCGTTCTTTATTATAAAACTTCCAATACAAGGTTATAAAAGAATTCTAGTCTATCGTGTTATAATTCTAAGAGGTTACAATAGGCTATAGCCTAAACCATCAAAATGCCTACAGCGTTATAAAAACATTGGTTAAAATACAAAGATTTTAACCAATGGCATCAAAATGCCGGTAGCATTATAAACTACTAGTCTACAATTGATCTAGCCTATAGTCAGCAAAATCAAAATACTATTCACATGGAAATTGCCTGGCGACCTAGCGATGATGTAGATGTCTACTATATTCGGTGTGCTGGCGCTAAGTGATCTTTCATATAAATTTGGCGTCTATTTATATGAAAAATCACCCTTATTTCGTTCGTTGCATGCACATCCGCACAACTGTAATTCTTCGTACGTCCAAAGGTTGATGCATTTATTGCTTTAATTCTTACATAGGTTTGCGATGTAATGGCTCTGCCGCGAGTATCAACCTTTTTTTGAAGCTCGTCTTTCTTGTGCTAGGTGTGCATGCAGGTATTTGCTGTTGCGTTCAAAAATTGGTTCATTCAATTCATGAATAAAAGATGCATAGACGTGGTTTTTAGTATTTATAGGGTGTTTGTATTTGCACAAATGTCCGTTCTTACAAGGCTTATCAAATTTCTTCTTAAAATTGACTGGCGACGCACTCTTTATTTCACTTAATTACACAAAAAGCGGTCAAATACTTGCATTTATAAATATATTCGACTGTTTCTATAATCTTCAACCTTCTACCCAAAATTTCAAGAAAAACGAAATCAATTAGATAATCAAGACGGATTAGTTTTTTATTCCACTTCACCCACCTAACTATTATTTGTCTACACAGATATTCATATTCCATACTTCTGCGTTTATATATAATATTTATTAATTTTATAAATAATATTTAATAATTATAGATAAATAAGTGTTCCTATGAAAAATAATTTACATAATTTGCATTTATCTTCATTCTAAGCGGCTATATTTTGCTTTATACTATATAATACATAGTATACGTCTTACGTCGCTTAAAAGAAATGATCGACTGCATACCAAAAACTTTCATTTCCATCTACAATAAAACCATTTACATACCGCTGTCTGTTTCATATCTTAAATAATTTGATTCGAGTGATATTAAAATGTTTCTTATATTATGAAAGCACTTAAAATAAGTACAATAAGTACAATAACAAATACAATACAAGAACAATATTTTACCAAACAATTTTTAACAAAAACGACATAAATTTTTTTCTTTCTTTTTCTCATACTCTGACACGCATACAAACATGCAAAACTACACATGTACCACCCACTACATCCAAATGGCTTTCCATGGATTTCTTCTGAACACTCTTCATACAATCTACAAACTAAAAAATATTTCAATATTTTTTTCTTTCATAACATATTTGGGTCAATCCTTTAAAACAATACAAAATATATTTGTAACAAATTCTTCTTATTTTTGTACTCAATTCACAAAACTGCACTTTATATATTCTGACTTGAATTTTGCACTAATATTCCCTTGTGTCCCAACTGCACTTCACTTCTTTCACCACTGTTTTTGACTATTTTTCTTTTATTCTATATTAAAATTTTATATTTTCTACACTTCACTTCATGGTTATTGGTTATTTATTTAATAAACGCACTTCATTTTTTATATGTTCCTTAACCTGATTTGTTCCCTTCAACTCGTTTTCAACTCATTAACATCACAGAAAAATTCGTAGGTCCAGTTCCAGACCCTTTACTAAATTGGGTAACCGAATTGAGTAATGTGTCGGCTGAACATCGTTGGATTTTGCTGAAAACACTTAAAGCTGCTACAGTTTATCAATTTCGAGTCAGCGCCGTCAATCGTGTTGGAGAAGGTTCCCCTTCCGAGCCTAGTAATATTGTGGAGCTACCACAAGAAGGTAAGCTTTACTTTTTTTTACACTTATTCCAATGATTTTAGAGGGTCACAAATAGTGTAAAGTTTCACATACGTTATTTATCGAAGGACCAAATAATTGGAGATAGTTCGCTATTTGTGCACTCTATAATATTCTGTTTAGTAATATTAGTTTCTTTTAATTTTATTAAATGTATACATGCTTTTTTGTTGTGTTAATTTTGTAAAATTAAATAAAAATGTTTACTTAAGTTCAAACTAACTATTTTGTGTTAATACAGATTAAAAGTTATATAATAATATACTGTAAATTCCAAGACGTTGTCAAAATTTTAATAAAGCAAATTATATAAACTAGATTGACTTAGTTGAAAAGCACTTTAAGTAGATAAATAACTAATAACTTTGTGGATGGATAAGCTATTAACTATGATTACCAACGAAATTTTAAAACAGTTAAAGATATAAAGAAGAAGATATTATGTAAAATCCATCTATATATACATTTTAGTTTTCAAAAATGAAATACATCATTTTCTAAAACACATTCATCTTTCGTCTATTGAGTAAAAAAGATAACAATTAATATATAAAGAAATTAATATTTCGCCAAGAACATCACTTATTAAAAAAATATCTTGAAACGGTTTTTGTGTATTTTTTTATTCTGGCTGTACGTCCCTTAAATTTAGAAAATTTTAATGTCTTTAAACTTTATTTAAAAAAAACGATTTTGATAATTTAGAGAAGTACAGCATTTTCTAGTATGTTATATCTACTAGAAATTCAAGAAAGGTAATGTCTCCTTTAACATGCTTTTAGATAAAGTGGTAAGTTAGGGAACACAATTTCTAACTTAGGATGTAGATTTATGTTAAGTACATTTATTTTTTGTATCAAATATATATTTTTCGTATATATTTTGTATCATATATATCATATATAATTTATAAATCGGTTTTTTAAACACAATGCAGATAGTGTCAAATTAATCGATATATTACTAAAAAATATTACAGTTTTGATATAAATACAAAACTAATTGCGTTGTTTTCATATGTTAACTAATCAGACAATCAGTCAATGTAAAATCATTTATTCAATAAATTTGAATGTAAAAACATACCATAGATCAGCAATAATTTGAGTTAGATCCAGTAAATGACTGTCACGTTCATTATTCATTAATTCCATATGTTAGTTATACGAGAATAGTTTTTATACTAAACTTTAAGTATAAAATTTTGAGGGCAGCGTACATCCTAACATATCTGTTCAGTTGCTTTAAAATTTATTATGTATTATCTCTGTACCAACGCTTCTTTTAAAAGCTAATCAAATAATCTATTAAAATAATAACTTATATTAAATGTCAGTGCACTGTTTAGACCCCATTCACAAAATTTAACAATATTTCTAGAGAGCTACAAAAATTTTGTATCAGTAAACGTTTGATGTCTATAGTAATACGTAATGTATTATTTTTCCATAATTTTTATTTTTTTTTTATAATTAATTTTATTAGAACATTTTGTAAACATACATTTTGTAAAAAACATTTTACATTGAACATTTTGTAAAAACAATCAAATTAAATCACTACAATGATAATCTTTACTAATGTTATATATCCTTTTTTGTACTTCCACTTTAAACTGGCTGTAAAATATAATTGTAGAATTACCGCTTCACCGAGGTACTTTAAAATATTCACATAAGAATCCATTCAATAAAATTAGATTTTATTTCTACACTATTTTTTTTAATAGAAATTAATAATACAATTTTTCATTTACACAGCACCATCAGGGCCACCTGTTGGATTTGTAGGTTCAGCTCGATCAATGTCAGAAATTATAACGCAATGGCAACCGCCTTTGGAAGAACATCGCAACGGACAAATTCTTGGCTATATAATACGTTATCGTCTCTTTGGTTATAACAATGTACCTTGGACATATCAGAATATTACAAATGAAGCGCAACGAAACTATTTAATACAAGAACTCATCACATGGAAAGATTATATAGTACAAATCGCAGCTTATAACAATATGGGAGTGGGTGTGTACACCGAAGGAGCTAGAATAAAAACAAAAGAAGGCATACCGGAAGCACCACCTACAAATGTTAAAGTTATTGCCATAAATTCTACTTCAGTTAAAGTATCCTGGATACCACCAAATCCACAACAAATAAACGGCATAAACCAAGGATATAAAATACAAGCTTGGCGTCATGAAATGAACGATGATGACTTGGAAGAAACTGAAGCCCGAATGATCACAGTACCGCCAAGTCTAATTGATCCACTTGCCGAACAAATTGCTATTCTAAGTGGACTGGAAAAATTCACGGATTATAATATAACAGTTTTATGCTTCACAGATCCTGGTGAAGGTGTTCGTAGCTATAAAATAGCTGTTAAAACGAAAGAGGATGTGCCAGATGAAATTACCGCTTTGCATTTTGATGAAGTTTCAGACAGATCTGTTAAAGTGTTGTGGGCACCACCGAAAAATTTAAATGGAATTTTGACTGGTTATACCGTACGGTATAAAGTTAAAGATCATCCTGAAACTTTAAAATCAGTTAATTTGACTGCTGATGATACACAGTTAACAGTTACACAATTACAAGCCACTACACATTACTGGTTTGAAATAAAGGCATGGACTAAAGTTGGTGGGGGACCTGCAAAAACTGCAACAATACAGTCGGGAGTTGAGCCTGTATTGCCACATCCACCAACAAATTTGGCGCTTTCTAATATAGAGGCATTCTCGGTTGTGTTGCAATTTACGCCTGGGTTTGATGGTAACTCATCTATTACGAAATGGAAAGTGGATGCACAAACTGCGCGTAATATGACCTGGTTTACAGTCTGTGAAATATCAGATCCTGATGCAGAAACTTTAACAGTAACGGGACTAATGCCATTCACTCAATACCGTTTACGTCTGAGTGCTACAAATGTTGTGGGCTCTTCCCAGCCTTCCGAAGCTACCAAAGACTTTCAAACTATACAGGCAAGACCAATGCATCCACCATTTAATGTAACAGTGCGAGCAATGAGTGCTACACAGTTAAGAGTACGCTGGATTCCATTACAACAAACTGAATGGTTTGGAAATCCTCGTGGTTATAACATTACATATCGTCAAATTGAAAGCATAACGAAGGTATCAGCGAAATCTGTATTAATTGAAGATCATACTGCGAATTCGCATGTGCTAGAAGGTTTAGAAGAATGGACACTTTACGAGGTTTTGATGAATGCTTGTAATGATGTGGGTTTCTCGAGGTAAATTTCATTTAACATTTCAAAGTTTGAAAATTTATAATTTTTGTTTTAATTTTTGACAGAGATAGTGCAATTGCTGTCGAACGAACACGTGAAGCGGTACCTTCGTATGGTCCTTTAGAGGTGCAAGCCAATGCCACATCCTCCACAACAATTGTAGTACGCTGGGGTGAAGTGCCGAAGCAGCATCGTAATGGTCAAATTGATGGCTACAAAGTGTTTTATGCCGCTACTAACCGTGGCGGTCAAGTGCTACACAAAACCATATCAAATAATGCTTCCTACACAACTACATTGACTGAACTAAAAAAATTCGTAATCTACCACATACAAGTACTTGCATTTACTAGACTCGGTGATGGTGCTTTAAGTACTCCTCCAGTACGTGTACAAACATTTGAAGACACACCAGGTCCGCCTTCCAACGTAAGCTTTCCAGATGTATCATTTTCGACTGCTCGTATAATTTGGGATGTACCTGAAGATCCAAATGGCGAAATCTTAGCTTATCAAGTGACATATTCATTAAATGGCAGTGTTAATCTTAACTACAGTCGTGAATTTCCACCATCAGATCGCACTTTTAGAGCAACACAATTGTTGGCAGAACGGTATTATATTTTTAGTGTCACAGCTCAAACACGTCTGGGTTGGGGTAAAACCGCCGCAGTTCTTGTTTACACTACAAACAATCGCGAACGCCCACAACCACCATCTATGCCACAAATATCGCGTAGTCAAATACAAGCACATCAAATAACTTTCAGTTGGACACCCGGCCGTGATGGATTCGCCCCACTTCGCTATTACACTGTACAATTACGAGAGAATGATGGTCCTTGGACAATACTGCCAGAACGCGTCGATCCTGCATTTACTTCTTATACTGCAATTAATTTGAAACCACATACTACATATCAATTTCGCATACAAGCGACAAACGATTTAGGTGCATCAGCGTTTAGCCGTGAAAGCATTGTAGTGCGTACACTCCCAGCAGCACCAGCAGTTGGGGTATCCAATTTGAAAGTGGTACCAATAACAACAACATCTGTACGTGTTCACTGGAATGCACTGGAAACTAGTTTGTGGAATGGAGACGCAGCAACTGGTGGTTATCGTGTTATGTATCAACAATTAGCCGATCTTCAAACAATTTCCTCAACCCCAAAAACAGATATAATGGGTATAAATGCAAATTCAATGGTGTTGACTGACCTGCAGCAAGATCGTAATTATGAAATTGTTGTGTTGCCTTTTAATTCACAAGGTCCCGGTCCTGTTACACCACCAGCTGCCGTTTATGTTGGCGAAGCTGTACCAACTGGGGAACCTCGTGCAGTTGATGCAGCTCCTATTTCTAGTACAGAAGTAAGACTTCGTTGGAAACCACCAAAGCAAAGCATGCAAAATGGTGATCTCTTAGGTTATAAAATATTTTACTTAGTTACTGACTCGCCACAAGAGTTGGAAGAGGGTCGGAAATGGGAAGAAGAAATCGAAGTTGTTTCAGCCACTGCTACTTCACACAGTCTTGTGTTTCTTGACAAATTCACTGAATACCGGGTACAGATATTGGCTTTCAACCCAGCAGGCGATGGACCACGTTCACAACCTATAACTGTTAAAACATTGCAAGGCCTGCCAAGTGCGCCATTGAATTTACGATTTGAAGATATAACAATGCAAAGCCTTAAAGTATCATGGGACGTCCCAAAATTTCGTAATGGTGAAATACTTGGATACTTGGTAACCTATGAGACAACCGAGGAAAACGAAAGTAAGTCCATTGTAAAGCTAAAGATTCAAGGTGTAGGCAAATGTTTCGAATAAATTTTACATCTGTTATAGAATTCAGCAAACAAGTGAAACAAAAGGTTTCCAACACAAATTTACTTGTACAAAATCTAGAAGAAGAAGTTACTTATACATTTACGGTACGAGCACAAACCATTGACTATGGTCCAGCTGTTAGCGAAAATGTGACAACTGGTCCACAGGATGGCTCTCCAATAGCACCTAGAGACTTAATTCTTGCTAAAACACTTTCGAGTGTAGAAATGCATTGGCTTAATGGGCCTTCCGGCAGAGGGCCAATACTTGGCTATTACATTGAAGCAAAAAAGCGCGGTAAGTAGTTTTTTTTAAATAAATATGTAAAAAGTATTATATTTACTTGATGGAATGGTTTTATATTTATTTTGATTGTACTTGCTTATAATTGGTTCTTAGTCTGACGAATTAATTAATTTTTTGGTAATGGTTTTTAATGTACAAAATTTCTTTCTTTATGTATTTTTATTTATTTGATTGATCTACAAAATTACGCTTCTAAACTTGCTTGAGTAGAAAGAGGAGAGCCAACATTTATTTGTGAGTATTTGTTCTTATAATAATGCATGTATTCTATAATAAGTAAAAATATGCAAAATAGTTGTATCAATCAATATTACATATTTGATATATAAAACATTTTCATTTATCACTATCAGCATCCTCATCACTGTCATCATCATCAATAGGTCTTAAATCTCACTATAAGTCTTAACGCTTGGTTCATAAATTTATTATATAAAAAAAAAATAAGAATTTTATAATAAACCAATTACGTTTTATAAACTATTTATAATAGAATAAGTTTATATGCTTTAAAAATAGCTTCTTATATGAATTAAATTACAGTTGTGTTACGATGACCGCATTTATTGATTAAAGTATTTAGTTAAAATTCAAATCGCTTGTGTTTTCATTTATTTCATTATGTTCATTTCACTTCTCCAATTTTTTACCTGATGATCTGATCTTATCACTCAGTTATAAATATAAGGAATCATTTATTCCAATTATATTCAAAAGATCCACATAATAATTGGTTGCGGTACGTGGTAAATAACAAAATCTCTTAGAGATAGGAAATATCAACCAATAGAATAAAGTTCTCCGTTTGATAACCTCAAGTCATGACTAAGCCTTGAGAAATAAATATGGAAATTTC
The DNA here is from genome assembly GCF_002237135.1 of Teleopsis dalmanni. NCBI lineage: Eukaryota > Metazoa > Arthropoda > Insecta > Diptera > Diopsidae > Teleopsis > Teleopsis dalmanni. The sequence goes on along the minus strand of NC_051846.1, from coordinate 139,207,673 downwards.
TATATATTAACCTTACTTCAAAAATAAGGTAAAACTAAATTATTTTAAATTATTTTTATTATTGAATGTTTTCAACGCTGTAATAGATTTTGTAAGATTTCTGTTGTAACTGCGTTTTATCAGTAGTATTTAATTTTTTTTTTTTTTGTTGCATTTTGTATTTTAAACATAAAATTTTTTTTATTCTAAATACTTACATAAAATTCTTAGAACATTGTTCTTTTCAATAAAGTGTTTATCGTGTGCTTTCTACGATGGAAGACTCAAATGGGAAAAATGGAAATAAATTTTTAATTTTTAAAATTTTAAATCATTTCATTTGCACTTTTAATTGTAACAAAATTATTTAGTCTGTGATAAATTAAAATTCAATTAATATTTAAGATCCTTCGAATTGAGTAACTTTGCTTAGAATCTGTAACCGCGCATTTAAACATAAATTTAGCCATTAATTCAATCAACCTGCACATTTACGAATGCATATCGCTGTATTAAAATAAATAAAATTGTTTCTTTCGCATATTTACAGACGATTCTCGTTGGGAGACAATTACGCGAACGACCACTGGCACCATGCAGGATTTTACTGTCAGCTATCAAAGTTTACTACCATCCACCGCCTACACATTCCGCGTCATTGCCTACAATCGTTACGGCATATCGTTCCCAGTTTATTCAAAGGACTCAATACTGACACCTTCTAAACTGCATTTGGAATACGGTTATCTGCAGCATAAACCATTTTACCGCCAAACGTGGTTTATGGTTGCTTTAGCTGCCACATCCATTGTCATAATAATCATGGTAATAGCAGTGCTGTGCGTAAAGAGTAAAAGCTATAAATATAAACGTAAGTTAACAGCAATAGAATGAAAAGTGAAGTAAAAACTAAATAAATTATACAGAATGTTATGGAGCGGCGACTGTTGTGTGCGCTGTCGTCCTCAAATTAAATTGTGCAAACAACATTTAATTATATTTGTTATTTTATTTCTTTTTACCGTTTACTGTTTTTGCTACCATAATGCAGAAGAAGCACAGAAAACTTTAGAAGAGTCAATGGCTATGTCAATCGATGAACGGCAGGAGCTTGCTTTGGAATTGTATCGTTCACGACATGGTGTTGGTACAGGCACACTGAATAGTGCTGGCACTTTAAGTCGTGGTACACTTGGTACGTTGGGACGAAAATCAACAAATCGACCACCAACAAGTTTGCAACTTGGCAAGAGTCCACCAAGACCTTCTCCAGCTTCAGTGGCATATCATAGCGATGAGGAGAGCTTAAAATGCTACGATGAGAACCCAGATGATAGTAGTGTGACGGAAAAACCATCCGAAGTTAGTTCGTCTGAAGCATCACAGGTAAAATATAAAATTAAAATTATTTCTGCTTAATATACCGAAACAGATAACAGTGACATGCGTTTAGGTATATACTTAATATTAATTTACATGTCTTGATTGATACTAATGAAGGTATCTGTCCTTCGTACATATTCCTTAGATTAACATTTATTATATAAGCAATACTATATTAAATATATAATACATCCATATATGTATCTGTCGCCAAATCAATCATATAAATTAGTTGTTCTTCAATTAAGACACAATTCAGTCTTCTTCATACTTTAAAGAATATAATTGCTCAATATATAAAATTTGAAAATTGTATTGGAATGTTAGCCCATGCTATTTACATATATTATTGTTATTCAGAAGAAACAACATAAGTATCTGATTATTGAAGAAATTTCATTGCAGATTTTATGTGTAGGATTTTATCATTCACTTCCAATAGAAATGACATATTCTTACCTTTCTTAAGAGCATAAACACCACACAACACAAAAATTTTGAATTTTGATATATAACAATTGTTTTTCTATTTATATATCAATTTAATATAAAATATTTGTTCTAGCCTGCTCAATTATTACAGCTTAGAATTAATATATTTAACACATTAAATGTAAGATCCTCACAAATAATTGTTTTTTAAAAAATGTGATCATCATCTCCTTATACAATTTCAGCATTCGGAAAGCGAAAACGAGAGTGTGCGGTCGGATCCACATTCTTTTGTCAATCACTACGCAAATGTCAACGACTCGCTGCGTCAATCCTGGAAGAAAACGAAGCCAGTGCGAAATTATTCAAGTTACACAGACTCCGAACCGGAGGGTAGTGCAGTGATGAGTCTCAATGGCGGTCAAATCATTGTCAATAATATGGCCAGATCGAGAGCACCATTGCCTGGCTTCTCCTCATTTGTCTGACAATCAACAGAGTTTTAAGGAACACGTAAAACCAAAATTCCATGGATTTATTAAGATAAGAACAAAATTGTTTTAGACTAGACATACGTTAGTAAACACGCACACACAAACCTATACAAGTTTTAATGTGTTTGTGAGTGCCAGTGAAGGTTACTGCCGTTTTTTTTTAATTTTTTGACAATGCAAAAAACTTTAAAATTAAGAGGGCTAAGCTACGATGATTTTTGTTTTAATTTAAAATATTTTTAGAAATAAATTAGCGCAATTAATTATTAATCTAATTATGTTTTTGTGTAGTGTGAATGTTGACTGAACTGTTTTATATACAATTTTATGTACTTGTTTTTTATATACATTTTCATTTAATTTAATTTAATTAAATTTATTCAATTTTTTAAAGAAAGCCAAACTTTATTTTTGAGTTTGACTCTGTGCGAAAATCTTTTTAATGAAAAACTGCAATTAAAAATGTTAATTAATTTATTTAAGAAATTAATGATAATTCTTTTATGCGTAAATGCAAATATCTGTAACATGTGATGAAAGCTTTTGCACTGAGCATGTATATATGATTGTCACAAAATTCAATTAATAATGATTAATAATGTATTTTGATTTGAAAATTTATTAATTTATTGCTTCAGTTTTGATGTGAAACACAATCAAATATTTTCTTTAATTATTTCAATTTGAATATGTATTTGTTTTAAAGAACATTCGTCATTTGGGTCCAAAATGTCTTTAAAAACCTTCCAAAATTATGACATAATATCAAAAAATCATCTGAAGTATGTTTGTATGTGTTCATGAATGTTTACGAAATCTCATTATTTTATGTGCTAAATTTTAAAAATGTATATATTTATTTTTATAACTAAACGAAAACCCAACACAGAATGCAGCTACAATTTAGCTTTAGCTTTAGTTTTTTTATACTTAAACAAATGAATTAATAAAACTACAATTTATTATTAACTTGTTATAAGTTATTAATTAAATGAAGTAAATGCTTTTAACACTTTTTATTTAAATATAAATAATTAATAAATTATTTAATAACAAACTGAAAGCCGATACAATCGGTTTCTTTGGAGCGCATATCTACTTTGTATAATTTTATTTTTATATAAACAATTTATTAATTATAAGTTATTTAAGCCATATTTATGTTCTACTCTAAACTAAAATTATAGCAAAAAAGTTAAGTAAAAATTTTTTACAAATTCAATTATAGTAATAATTTATAAATGAAATTATAATTGTTTAATGAAATTTTTAACTAAACTGACTGATTTAGATATGTATGTATGTATGTGTATTGAACAAAAATTTATGACCTAAATGTAAAACTAATTTATTTTAAGGTGAATACAAGATTTTATATAGAAATATTTTTAGTTTAAAGTTACTCAACTTGTTCCATTTAAGTAGAACAAATCTGAATTGAAAAAGTAGTAAATAAATATTATAAATAATTATATAAATGAAATTATTATCATCAATTGTAGTTTAAATAAGCAAAATAAAATTGTAGATAAATTTAAGTCTAAATCATGTCTGAGAATTTTAATTAGGTTCACTCACAACGCGTTCATCTACTTTTAATTATAAGTTAGAAACTAAATATTTCGAAACAAAAAAGTATTAAATATACTTGTATATGAACTCAAATAAATGGAAAATCTTCAAAAAAATATGTTATTATTTGTGTTATTGAGGATCACATCGCACAAATTGTGTAATGCATTGATTTGCACCATGAAATACATTATTATTTATATTATTTTGCAATAATGGTAATTTGATGGTACATACGAATATCCAGTTATCCGATAATAAACCACGAAATTTTGTAGTTATCCCCAAAAACAATAATCCATGATTCTGCCTCCTACTTTCAATTATCAATTTATAATTTTATGTAATACAATTTATTAATCAATTACATAATTTTTAGACTAACAACAACGATGTTAACATAGAGATTAACATAGATGAAGAATTAACATTCCCAATATGTGCTACTATGGGCACAATAGGCGATTGGAATGTAGTGCTCTATTTACATACAATACAACTTAATCAATATTCTCATTAGGTCGTTTATCCTATCTTTTCTTTTGTATAGTACAGAAGTATGAACACGATCATTGTATGATGAAGCAGTACAGGGAGTTTTCGAGCAAAAAGTTCTTAAGATCTTTGAATCTCTGTGAAGAGTTCATCACCACTTCTGAATAAACTAGAAGCTGTAAGGATGGAAATTTTGTACAAATTTCCAACTTACATACAATGGCTTTATTGTTGTTGGTGAATCATCTGCAAGAAATAAAGTGTATTAAAATTAACATCGAGATAATAAATAAATACTTACCTGGAATCATTTCCCAGCACACTCGTCTACAGCATACTTCAATAGTTGGACATTCTTATAAATGAATTTATTAAATATAATTATCATTTAGCAAAATTGGGAAAAATTATAAATACCTTTGCACTACTACTTCACGCGCGTCACTTGGAGTTATTTAAACAAAAGTAAATTTCGTTTATATAAATAATTTTATTACATTAATTATTAAACTCCAATTTCTTTAACTAACTTTATTTATTTTATTAAATTTTATTCAATTTAAAAAACGCGCACATGTAAAAAAGTAAAAATGTAAACAAACATTTGCAAACGTCAAAAACGTCAGAAAGCAATTCGCTGCAAAAGGATGCACAAGGAAGCTTTTGTGCAAAAGAGTTAAATTGCATTAAGTTCAACCAAAAATAATAAATTCTATAAGATGTCGCAGTAAAAAACAAACAAATAAATATATTTTTTTTTATCCACTAACCCTTCTTTCCCAAACAGGTACGCAGTGAGTAAGTTATCATACTACCACGGAAACTCGGCTTGAGTTCACCGAGCACCCCAAAGAATATAGTCCGTACGCATTGAGCAAGCAATCATACAAAGGAACCAACTCCAGTTGCAGCAGAATACCAGGAGATCATTACCAGTGCATATAATCACGCTTTATCTACTTATTTTATTTAAAATCCTATTTCATTAATTTAAACACAGTATTAACCTCAAATTTATTTAACTACATTTAACTAAATTCCTTATTTTTCGAATACTATTTTATTGAATTAATAAAATTTGGAATAAATCTACATTTAAAATTTAACCGCATTACTTTTATTTTGAGAAGTCCTGTTTCCGCGATTATAAATTTATTGTACCGACCCCTTGAAAGAGACTGAGGATACGCCAGCATAAATTATAACGAAACGGAAAAATCAGTGTCGTTACAAAGCTATACGAGTTTTGTCGACACTCTAGCAAAAACTTAGGTTTAAAGTTGGAGAAAAAAACGTAGAGGAAGGCAGTGTCTGCGATGGAATGATTTATTCGAGAGACACTAATCGTGCGTAATATACGAAACTGTAAAAACCCTGATCGTATCAGAGGCACCTGAGAAGTTGTGCTTTATAACACCAAAACCAAATAGCGGTTTGTTATGGGCAAAAAAAGAAGTAAGTGCAGACAGCCTTTAAAATTATTAAGACGTTAATATCCTCCAAATATACTTTTTTTACTTTTTGAATTTGGCAGCAAAAAAAATTTAGTTTTGCGCCAAAAAAGTAAAAATAAAGGGTCACACCAACTTCATACCAACTTCATCACCAACATAAAAAACTTGTAATATTCAAAATTTTAATAATTATCCTACAATTTCCCGGGACCTTTAGAACGTGGATATGGTTCAGAACGAACCGCAAAGCATTTATATCGATAATATTTTTAAGTGCTTAAAGTTTGGACAATTTTTTTTTTGCTCTATCAGAACACGTGTCGCTTAAAAATTAACATGAAAAGCAAAAACAAAACTCACAGAGTTAGGTTTTACTCACAAAAAATTTAACGTCTTAAGTTTCAGTGCAACCAAATTCAAAAATCGGTCTATTGTGAATGTTTACTGGAAATATGTTGCAAAATTCCAGTCATCTGAAATTTCATTTCACTAATTGATTTTTAGTGTTTACAGTTTTTATATTTCATACTGTACACAACACAACAAAATGTGAACATTTTAAAAGTGATGCAAATACGTTTCAACCAGACTTAATGTTTTTTTTACAACTCTGAAAGAATAAATTACGGCTAATGGTGCCAAATTTAAAAACTGATTTATTGTGAATCGCGAATTTTTGGATGAACATGGAAAATTGCAGTCAGATGACAATGGAGTATGTTTATTATTATTATTTATGTTAATGAATAAATTTATATATTTTAAAAACTTTATTTTTTTTTAAGCAAATTTGTGAAGATGACTGACAGATTAATAATGGAAAAGATTTCATTCGTTAATTACACTGGTCAACAAAGATTTTATCCTAGAGACGTTGTTAAGAGATCCTAGACGTGTTTTACGTGCTGATTCCGAATCTGTATTTAGATTCTTTCTATCACGTCTAGATTCTTCAAAACAGTTGAATGTATATTTTTGCTATAAAGTCGTAATTTACCTACTGCTCAAAAAGTATCCGGATTTTCTTGTTTGTTAACTACTTTTCAAGTAATAGACCTTTTTCAAAAATTTTTTTTTGTTATGTTGGTACACCCTTTCTTGACATATGATACAAATTTCAGCGCCATCTGACAATTAGTTTGTTTACAGCAGCTGTTAATGTGAGACTACCTCAAGTGCATTTAGCGATTTTTACTATGGAAAATTCTTGTTGTACGCGATTTTTTGACCAAACACGACACCACTGTCATCGCTCAGGCACCATATTCGCCAGATCTGGATCCGTGCGAGTTTTTTCTGTTCCCGAAACTCAAATTGCCCCTTCGTGGTAAGCGTTTTGAGTCGATTGAATCGGTAAAAGAAAATTCGCCGAAGGAACTAAAAGCCATACCTTCACGGGCCTTTGAAAAGTGTATGAAAGATTGGGTTAAGCGTTGGGTATTTCATTTATATATGATATATATAGTATACATTATTTTCGTGATGTAAATATATGTATATAAATAACGTGGTTAATAAATATGTATAAATAATAATATTACGAATTAATAAATCTGATGGACCTCATCTTATAACGCAAGACGATTTAAACGATCTAGTGCGCGATTTAAAGTTGTGCAAAAAGAAGAGTGAAATCTTAGGATCACGATTAAAGGGTTGGAAATTGTTGGATCCAAAAACTAAAATTTCTATGTATCGATCTCGCCATGACGAATTTAAATTATTCTTTTCTCAAGAAAACAACCTTATTTTTTGCAATGATGTTCTATCTGTTATGGATACTCTTAATTTTGAATACAACGATGATGATTGGCGTTTGTTCATTGATTCTTCTAAGGTCAGTTTAAAGGCTGTTCTCTTACATAATGGAAATGAAATTCCCTCAATACCGTTAGCCCATGGAACTGATATGAAAGAAACTTACGAGAATATGCAGTTTCTCTTAAAAAAAATTCAATACGAAAGATATAAGTGGAAAATTTGTGGTGACCTAAAAGTTATTGCAATTTTACTAGGCTTACAACTTGGTTACACGAAATATTGTTGCTTCAT
>NC_051846.1:139175038-139199712 GCF_002237135.1 Teleopsis dalmanni | reverse complement strand
TAGTACTGACTGGGTGAAAAGTCACCAATTGGTACTCCATCCTTAAGCCAGCGGTAAGTTGGTTGTGGATATCCTGAAAGATAACAATGAACGAAATGAAAATTTTAAAGGAACTATGAAATGAAATGAAAGAGGAAAATTAAAAAAATTGCTTGTAACTATTAGATAAAAGATTTAATAGAAAATGGCACAATTGTACTATCAGAAAGGGTTCGCACAAAAAGATTTTTATCGGTAAAAATTTAATTTATATTTTTCTAAACACTATAAAATATGAGGTTGTAGTTGTAAAACGTATTTATTTAATAAAATTTGCTCTTTCAAATCTTTAAATTGGTATTTATTTTGATAAAAAACATTGACTCCAATGAAGGTTATTTCCTGTATATATTTTTTAAAATCAGCAACAGTAAAAATCTTAAAGGATTAAAAAAATATAAGAAAAAACTTAAAGAAAGTAAAAGCGCGCACAATACAAGATAAGACAAAAAATGGATATTATAAAACAGTGTCAAGAAAAACAATGAATTGTGTATATATATTCATAAAAGTAAAATAATAAAAAAATCATAATATATATGTTTTTTTTTTAGAAATAGCCTCCACAATATTAGCAGATATTATTTCTTACTTTAAAAAACGAACAAATCAATTCCTATATGGAGGGCTGATCCATACATAGATACAAAATAATTTTTAAATAATCAAGAACTGGTCTTTTTCTAAAAATGAACTGAAAAAAATTATTGAAATAAAATGAATAATAGGATTTTTGAAAAATTATGTTTGATTTTTAAATGTTTGTTTCCATACTATCACTTTCCAAGATAGTTTATTATTTGACAAAAAAAATTAAATTAGATCAATCTAGCTAAAAAATTGTCTTATAGTTTTTAAAGAGGTTTTTCGAACAGTATTGAACTACAACAAAAAAAATTAATTTAATATTATTTTAATTAATTGAATTTTTGGCTGATCATACAGCTGTTTCGAGTATTGCCAAATACCCATCATTAATTAAAATAATTAATTAAATTAAAATAATATTAAATCAATTGTTGTTGTTGTAGTTCACTACTGTTCGAAAAACCTCTTTATGAAGTATACTAGTTTCTATTAAATGTAGGTAGTTAGTCAATTCCGTCAGAAAAATATGACGTTAAATTACAACTTATTTCTTTTTAGTTAAATTAATAAATTTTAATGAAGTCATAAGAAATCAGACAAAATAACAACAACTATTATATACAACTTTATTGGTTATTCAACAAAAGTTATATCTTATGTTATAGAATAATTTGATAAAATAAAAGGTTATAATATCTGTATAACAATATAAAGACAGAATGGATTCATAAGTTCTAGCTGTGGAGTGTCGTAGATTTTAATGCAGATATAATACAGCAGTGATATGCTTTACTGCTAATACACTTCTTTATATCACGTATATCATGAAAACCTTAATGAGAATATATATAAGAAATAAAATATAAGAAGAAAACCCCGAAAATTAAAAGTACGCTCTTCTAATTTATTCATTTAAACAGCAAATATTTAATTAAGTTACTACTAAGAAGAGAGCGTTTATTAAGCACAGCACAAGCGTTTTTTGTACGCTACATTAATTTCTACAATTGCTTAAGAAATAAAGATAAATTTATAAGATAAACAATTTGTCACGAGAAGTAAAAAAAAATATTTTTTTAATATCTCTATAAATGCATTATAAGCATAGTGACAAACTTTGATTTTTTTTAAAGTACTACATCAAAAAATATTTAATTCTTTTTAAAACAAAATGAAAAAATAAATTATAACAAAAAAAATTATAGCAGTTTATTATATATAACACCGACCAAATTCTTGATATAACTTCAACCTATTTCCGGTTTAGTGCTAAACTCTGTAATTGATCTCTTTTGAATTGTGGTACCAAACCTATTTCAAAAAGGATATTATATGTGTCACAATAAACATTTTTTCGAGTGTTTTAACATTCGTTACCCGAAAGTGTGTGCTACTTCCAAAAGAGATGTTACTGTAGTCTTGTGCCATTGAGGCCAAAATTGAATAAACTGCACCATAAAATGTGATCTTTATTTTTTCCCTTTATCACAAACACATCCTGTTGATTGGCTTACAATTGTAAAGTGTTATTTGTGTTAGCACAGCAAAATAAAAAATAAGGATAAAAGTGACATCCTCACTTACAGTTCGAATACCAGGATATTTGATTTTTACATAATACTTTTTAGTTTCGTTGCGATCTAATTGTCTGATACGCTGTGGACAACCATTTTAAAACGAAAGAAATAAAATGCTTTAATAATTTTTTAATTCTTGTTTATTACAATTTATAAAATAAATTGTATTGAAATAAATGGGTATTGTATATAACATAGACTAAGTAAATTTAAAGATACTTTTGTGTTGTTTAAAACTTAAATATATGATATACGAGAACTTACTCAATTTAAGTGTCTTTGAAAGCAACATTATAGATTTTTATTGTAAAAGATATGTCACTCCCTTCACCTTTTCAATTAACATGCGCAAAATATTTATTATATCTCTCTTTTAAAATATTTTCTAAAGCTACTTTGAAATTCATTTTCATTTATCTGCATTGCTTCCTCTAAACCTAAAAGGACAAGCAGTACATAAGCCTGTCGCTATTTATTTCAGCACTGCTATGGCATTTTAATGAGCGCATGAATAAAATATATGATTTGTTAACTGCTGCAACTGATATCCTTGTGAATTTCATACAATCTCTTTTCACTAAAATTGAGTCTGTCTTCCAGACAAATTTGAAAAAGTCACAAACCTGATTTAAAATAAAACGTACATACCCGTATGAAAAAGCGCACAATACACATAAGGAAGGAGGAATCATTGACTGCATAAAATAGATTGAGCAGTAAGCGTTTTATCAAAAGCCTGCGGATGAAACTACTATTCACTTGTGTTAACGTTCATTTCAGATTTTCAATGCACTATGCGCTTTCTCAATGTTGCCTCAAATCCGCAGCAATTTAGTCAACACTTTTGAAAAACAAGTGGAGCAAGTACCGTGCACCCATCGCATGCTACGCTATTAGGCTTGCTAACGAAATACTTTGTGTGGGCGGGCATTGATGCATTAATGCATTGAGTATTGGATGCACGTTTAGGTACTCAAACGAATTTCTTACGGAATTTTCAAAAAATGGCCTGAATAAAAAGATATAAAATAAATACCGCAAGGAAGTATCAAAAAATAGAAAATAGGATTTTTAGGTTCTGTGAAACTTATAGTGTGAAAAAAGCTTTCATGTGCTGCAACTGTTGAGTCTCTCGAGATGCAGCAGTGAAGCCACCGTACGCACTGCACAACTGAGCATCGTTTCACAAAAGTGTTTTGAATTGCTTGTGAACTTCAATTTGTATGGCATTAGAAAACGTTTAGATGGAGAAAAGGGTTTAGTGGAAAACGGCTAAAGAATTTTACGTCTTTCCTTATGTAGTTATGCTACATAAGTTTTTTCATGTTTTGCTTTTATTAAAAAACTATAAAAAATTGAAGATAACTGCAATATGACGCGCTCAAGAAATTTAGGTGTAATAAAATATTTTAGTGCAATTGGATAAAATGTATGCTCCATTACAGGTCTTAGTGTTATTTTGATATGAGAGAAATGAGATTTAAATAATTCAGAATATTGTTAATAATTCAATCATTTCAATTAATTGTAAATATTTTTTCTTTTTGTTTATTTTTCATGTATTTTTAATAAAGACAAGCCGATTTTGACACCTTAATTAAAGTTTTGACTTTGAAAAGAGTCTTTAAGATAAATTACAAATTAAGAAAGTATTTCGAATTTAAGACTTTTATAAGCTGTTATTAAAACTTTTGAAAAGTTACAAGTTGAGTAATGCCATTTACTCTTTTTTAAATCATCCAGTTTAGAAATTATTTTTCTGAAAACTATAGCAGGGGAAGTTACTGCTAGTAAACTGACAAAAACTTAATTTCCCTGATATTTCAATGAAAAAGATAGAAATGTTATTAACCGAACAATAAATTTCTTGTTTCTGGTATATTTTCTACAGAAAGTTCTCATTAAATAGAATTACATGAAATTGAAAATAAATAATGCTAAACAGTAAACTGTAAAATATTACTATTAAAATATTTGTTTAAATAACAATGTAAAAGTATAAAAAAAATTAAATTAAAGAATTTGACTCAATAATTTCTTGAAAAGAAAAAATCACCTTTTAAATGGATAGTAATTTCACAAATCACCAATTTATTGTATTTACAATTTATCGAAGAATCTTATAAAGTTTATTTTAAAAATCTTTTCATTTCAAGCGTTTAAAAGCAGAACAACTTTACAATAGATTAATATGTAGAAATATATAAAAATTTTTCGTTTGAAGTGATTTATTATTTTATTTATTTATATAAGTGGGTTACAACCCGTATATGATGTCGCAGACATCCTCTAAAGTTCCACTCGGTAGAACTTTTATAAATACGTTGGCAAGAGACTTTTAGTCTTAACTATTGACAATTGTCGAATCAAGTGCTATATAGTTTTCTGAACTTGCGCTACTGCAATAAGAAGCTTTTACTGAATATTGCTTACTATACATTTTTTTTAGAACTTGTACAACTTGTGAGCATATACTTAATATCGATTTATTATTTTAAAATAAAGGGTTACCAATTTCGTGGTCTTAATTTGTCAGCACTGTTTCAGTTACATATATTTGATATTTCCACCCAATATTTGATATGTTCAGTTTAAAGTTTATCATTTTGCAAAATAAGCCATTTGACAACAACTGAATGTGTAAGAATTTTTAAAATTTACTATACGTTAAATCTGTACTAGGAGCATTTCGCATCGAAACTTATCACAAGTACTGTTAAAAGACCATTACATCTACCAACAGTCACTATATAATCACTATAATATAATATAATCACTATATATAATCTGGAGGTGTGCGTGGCCATAGTTTTTGGAAAACTTACGAACAAGTGATAAATTCTGATCGGTAGTTTTATACGAGTATATTTACCATTTTTTTTCGTTAAACAGAATATATGAATATGAATGATATACGTTTTGAATGAAATAGTGTCACAAGTCACAGAATAAGTTCTATATCGCTTTTGTTTCGCAAGAAATTTTCATAACGTGTAATTTCACATTTTGGTAATCTGAATTAACCAAAAAGATTATAAGATCTATCAACAGTGTAATTTTGTAATAACGCGTACATTGTTTAAGTGTTCGAAAATTTGTCAAGTTTTGGCCATATTATTAATAGCTATGTGCCGACAAGTCATCAATAATTGCCTCGAAAGTATTTAGTATTGGAAGATGTTAATCAATTGATATTATATTTTACATCTAAGGGTGAGATCCAACAAAATTTTGTAATCTTAATTTTATCTAAATCATTAAAAATTTTTTTATTTAAATTTTAATTACAGGTATGTTTTATTTACGTTTGCATTTAGTAAACCTCAAAACGAATAACTCTGTTGCAAAACTTATGTACGCTCATCACGAATGGTACATGTTCTTAATATAAAAAAAAACATACTAAAAATTAAAAATGTAATTTTGATCAATTCAGAAATATAAATAAATTTATTATTTCATTTGTTTTCAAAGAGAACTGCTTAATATACTAAGTACACTTGCATTAATGTTGTAAATTTATTTTTCCAAAATTAATAAATCAATTTCATTATATGTATGTATGAAGTCATTTGCAGGCAGAATACTTTTTAATTTAATTTTGTGGATAATAAATTTATTGAAGCTTTCTTAAAAAGAGAAAGGTATTATTAAAATGCAAATTAAGCATCCTTAAATTTATTTTAATATAACCAATTTTTTTTTACATTCTGAATAAGAGAATAATAATTTCTTAATTGACAAGTTGTGATCCTCGTATTGCGGAAGTCTCTTTTGTTTCCGTTTTCCACTGCTCATAACTATAAAACAACAAAAAAGTTGAATCAAGTTAAGACTGTCACAAACGCAGTCTTAACAACAAATTAACAAAAAGACGATTTCACATATGAGAAACATTTATGAGGAAATTATTGAGGCAAAATTGAGATTTTTAAAAAGTCAATCATACGCACCATTTCCCTCAAGGATTTAAAATTTTATTTTGGATGATTTCATGGAAATATAAAATTTATTTAATGAAGTAAAAAAGTGAAATGCGAATGAAATAAATGCTGCATAAAGATGTTCATTTTTATAAAAAAGAATATATATGCACTTCTTAAAATAAAATTAAGATAAAACATAAAAATTTCTTACCTAAAAAAATAAAAGACACCAAGTGCACAATTTTTCTATTGTAATATCACTACAGTTTTGTATATAAATAAGGAAAGATATTTACTTTTATAGTTTTTGTTTATTTGTTCAATTATTACCTGAAAGGAAATTCATTTACTAAATTTTTGCACAATTGTAAATATTTGAATATCATAGAAATGACATCGGTTAAGTCCTAAGTTCTCATATATTGCCTAAAGAAGCAAGTCTCATATAAAATGAAGTTTTATAGATTTAAAACTTCTACAATACATAAATACATATACAGATAAGCTAATATAAAAATATATAAATATGTATAATTATGTACGCTGGTAAGATTGTATGTTTTTGCATTCACTTAAAAAGTTTACTCTTCTTTCTGCATATTAAAACATCTTCTTCAGAATAACACAAAAAAAAGGACCATACAAAAAGGATAACGCAATGACTAACACCAAAGCTAGAACTAAATGGGCAACTGTGCTCTTTATTTCATTATACTAAAATTAAGTTAAAGTCCAAAATTTCGCTAAAATTAAATTTTAAAATTTACAGTTAGTTTTAAAAAGTATCTTATTTCTACTTTCTTCGAGAATATAAAAGAAAATGTGCTCACGTCTTGTTCACTTCTCTTGGTTCCATTTTTGCATTTCACTGTACTTTTCAGCTTTCTTGTCGCCTTTGTTAGCTTACTTTTTGGCATTATTTGGGTTCTTTTGTTATTTGCTTGCATTTCGCTTAGAAGATTTCAAAGCTTTCAGAGAAACTCGATTGTGTAATGTAAAAATGTAAATAAATAAAAATATGTTATACCCGCAAATATATATATATCGTTTAGCTTCACGATACGAACAGAACAACTGATTCATTTCTTTATTTAAATATTTTTTTCTGCTCATGTGAAGCATCTGAAATTTCGCATTCATTTGAAGTATTTGTTCTCACACTAAGGCCTGAATACATCATTGATTGTACTTGTGCAGAAATAGTTTCGTTGCTTTAATATTACTTTATAATTATTACTTTATTACTTTATATATAGAACGTTTCTTTTATGAAACAAGCAGGGAATTCAATTCATATAAATTAAACTGATCAGGTTATCATAACTGTAAAAATAAATAAATTAATTAAATTAATTAATTTATATTAATTAATTAGTTCATATATTTTATTAGTTAATACATTGGCTTATCTTAATAGAGTGATTTATTTAAAACTCAAACAAATAATCTTACAAATTCGTATCGAATCTTTTCAAAAAGACTCGGAAACTTTTATTTTATAACTCGAAAATCGACTTGATAAAACTTAACGTTTAGTCAATAACTACTCAAATGATTCATCTGCTATTACCTAGATTATTTATCTTATTTATTCTAAATACGTTTATAAACAAAAAGAAATTATGTCTCTGGTTACTTAGCTAAGTCATCTGAGTTTACTTAGATGATTATTCTAAGTAATCCTAATTGAATTTGTATTGCATTTCTGTTTGTATATAGGTTAGTAATACTTAATAGTAATATGAATGAAATAAAAACATATATATTATATAAAACTTTTGAAATAAATACAACTTTTCTTTGTTATGCATCTTATTTTTGTTGTTACTCTTATCTTTTCTTTTAATTCCCTTATTTGTAAAGTTAATTAGGCTAATTTGATGATTTGATGATTGTGGTAAAACATATTTCCCATAATAATTGGAATAAGAAAACTAGTACACTTCCGGTAATCCATATATGGACATCATAATAATCCAGATATCGTAATGTCCTAACACACTCTATATTAAAATATCTATAATCCAGATAGCGCTGAAAAACCTCTATATTTCAATAATTCGCCTAAAAAAATTTACCTTTATTCCTTCATTTTTTTTTTTGCATTTTTAATATTTAAATTGGTTTGTAGGAATTATAGATTGACAGATTGAATTGGATTTTTTTTTCAAATACTTAGACATTTAATATTGTATCTTCTCTTACAATGAGACTAAAAATAATTTTTAAAATCTTATCACTAATAATATTATCACATAATGTTACAAATTTTATTTTAACTATACATTGTATAAAATAAAATAAAACAAGTAAACGTTATATCACGAACCTCACTTAGATCAAAAGGTTCAATTTCATTGGAGTCAGCTCTTTTATAGGCGGTCTTTTGATACTAAGTGCGGGATACGTAAGTGGCAGAGTAGTTACACTTGTGCGAGGTTTTTTGCTAAAGGGTTAACATATTCTGTCAGTCTTTTAATGTATTTTTTTCTTATATTGTCAAATTCAGCTTCAACTAAGGAAATTTACAGATCTCGGTGGATACTTTCATTCCTAATATATCATGGGGCACCAGTGACTAACATTGCCAAAAAGCTGGACACCATAAGTCCATATTGGTTTTATGATGCTGTTATACAAGAGTACTTTATACTCTAGGCACAGGGAGGATTTGTTATTAATGAGCCAATGCAACTTAGAGGCTTGGAGTTTCATCTGATTTCATTAGGCTTAAATTTTTGGTTTCAATTTTTGGATTTAATTTGAATTTGATTTTAAAATTAATTTTGTAGTATGTACTTGTGCAAAGGACATACAGTTATATGCGTTATATGAAAAAAGAAAGCTAGACAAACTCATTGAAAACTCTTCATACATTAATGCGTTATATGAAAAAGAAAAATTACGATGCTTGAATCACATTTTTAGTTCATATACTGAAAGAATATAACAGAAGATATTCGAAAGTTAAATTCTCGGAATGCGATGAATTGTGGAAGTTAAAAATTACTTTAGATTGCATGGGGTGCATATCTGTTATTGGTGAACGGCAAGAATAAATTGAGATTAAAAACGAAAGATTGTTCAATCGAGGCCCTTAGTGGACTGTGAAACAATGGAAAAAGGAAGAAATGCAAAAAATCTGATATTTGTGCTATATATAGTGGTATAGTGTTTTAAATCATTTGCAAAAGCTGTGGTTAAAATCGTTGAAACAAAAAGTGGAAAAATTGCTAAAACTGATGAGCTTTTTCTTGACCATATACATTTTTCTCGATCTGGCAAAAATCGAGATACTTTTACTAGGAAGTTGAGATGCGTTATTATAGGTCAGTTTCTTATATTCTAAATATTCTGAAACCATAAAATAAATTGACTGATAAATTTATTTATATATGAAAGTAAATTTTGTTAACTTTTTAATAACAGACAATTTTTTGATGTCAAAAAAATTTTATTTCTCAATTTCCTTTCAAGTTTCTGGATTGTTTTGATTTCTTTCGAAATATTAGGCAATAGATTAAAACATAAGATATTATAATTCTATATTTAGAGATAAATTTTTTGAATTATTTTCAAATTGAATTTCAATATTGTGTACGAATACTTCAAAGATTTGGAAAATAGCAAATATAATACAAAAAATAGCTTTATTTTTATATTCTTGTGTTTTGTTTTATAGAAATAAACAATACAGTTAATGCTCTAGCACCACATATTAATCGAATTTATTTGAGCGAATCGTTGTAATCGAGTCAAATAATCGAGCACAAGCATATACGAGCGTTACAAACCTGGTACACCCCCGGTAAAACGTTGATATATGGTATATTGCACAAATTAAAGCTACTTTTTCAAAGCGACTGATTAAAAAATAAATGTTCTTGTATATACCTACATACATATTAATGTTCTTTATAAGCATTCTTTTCGAACTCTTTAGCATATACTTTACATTCTTAAAAATTTTAGTAGAAAGGAACTAATTAGGCTTTAGTAAAGAAACGAGTTACTAATGAAAGTTATTAAATTTCAGTTTTCATATTTTTTCCATTATTGAAAAGCAATGCTAAAAAATTCCATGGATAAACATATGATGGGGATTCACCAAATAGCAAACTAAATGAAGTACAAAATGGCCATTCAACGTTTGAAAGGAGTAAGGAATTCAGTTTCACCTAAATGCCAAGAGCATTAAGGGAAACAAAGAAACCTCATAAAATGTTATTACTTTTCCACTTGGATATCTAAGAAAATGTGCATGCAATTAGTATCGTTTTTCATATCAAGCCAGTGTGGCTCAGTAATGGTGGAGTACAGCTGCTAAGAAATACTAAAACAATTGCTCAACTTACCTAATGCATGACATTGTAAAATTTTATTACGTCCTTCGCTCACTATTGATCCTGAGGATGAAGGCTGTGTAGTAAAGCGGGGCGCTTGAAGTTGTGTTCCATCTGAAAAATTATAAAAAAAATAGAAAAATCAATTAAAAATTAGTCAAAGAAAAAATATTATATCTGTCCTAACTTATTTTTGCTGTTGCATAAATTTTCATAATATATGAAAATATGCTAAGGAGCATTTCATAGTTCAAAAATGTTATTTGTTATTTGTTATATGTTATAACGGTTTGTTACAAATTTTTAAAAATTGTGGTTTCAAATTTGGCATACAAAATATTGTTGCTGGTTATCATGTCACAGCAATGAATTATGTCGAGGCTTTGCAATTTAATTTTGTTGTTAGCACGCATTGTGACATCTGAACATTAATTATGGTTTCAAATTATTTATTGTTTTGATATTAAATTGTTTTGTTCGCATGTTCCAGAGCCATGATATAAATACATATTTCAAATTAATTTTGTTTCACAATAAATAATCTAAAATACATAGGGTACTAAAATAACTTTTTAACTAATTGCTGCAAAAATATTGCACTTTGCTATAAATCATTACACCAAGAGCTCAGACAAATCTAGATTATTTGCTGTTCGATACATTTTGTCTTTAATAATCGGTTGGTGAAACGATATTAAACTGTAATGAAAAATGCAAAACGTTATGCATCATCAGCAATTTAAAGGATGCTTTGAGTTATGTTCAATGCAACGAAACTGATTGCAGCAGTACATCAAGCAATAAATTGCAACGTGTGTAACTTTTCTACGGGCTTTTGAATTTGTATCTAAACATAGTATTGTTGTATCAGATGTTGCGTTTTATTGTAGGTCACACTTCATAAGAAAAAAGAAGGTACATATAACATAATTTCTGTGAAGTTTGCGGTTGAATGACTATGTAGGCACGCACGCTTGCGCTTCAAGCAAACCTCAGATGAGGTTACCTTAGCGTTTTTATATTCAATGAGGAATTCGAATTTTCCACAGTCGCAGATCAGCATTTAATGTTAATTTCATCTAGACTATTCATCTAGTGATTAAATTGTATTAAAATGATAAATGTATTTAGGTTAAAACAAATGAACATCTTACATCTATGTGCTGCTCTTTTCACGGAGCACTTTACCTTTAATATAAAAATAATTACAAGAGAGGTTTATAAGAGGTTTACACATCACATTTTTCATTTCAAATATTATCTGATAAAAGTTTTAATTTAAGTTTTATGAAGAGTAGTACAATAAACAGAACTATGAACTCAAAATTTTCTTCAAGATACATTTTTTTGTTACTCTGTACTTCGGTTAATATAAAAATTGTTTATATGATTATTTTTGTCTGATGGACTAAGTTACTATCTTCTGGATTTTTATTAAACATCCTAAATACAAGTATAACAATTTAATTAAGATATGTATATGAATTAAATACATATACATTTGAGAGTTTCCACTGTAGAGGATAATCTTACCAAATAAATTACTGAAAAAGAAATAAAATATTACCAAATTTAGTTTTTCAAACTAAAACAAGATACTACTGTTTATAATTAAAAATTTCTTTCAAATGTTGACTTGTATACAATATTTTAGTTGCCAATACTAAATGAATTGAAACCTTAAACTCATACAGAATTCACTAGTATCTATTTATTAGCTTCTGATACATTTCAACATCAGCAATTGACGTATGCGCACAAAAGAGTACCACTCACAAAGAAATCTTTTATGATTTGCCACATCTAAAATAAACTATGAGCACATGTATCAGCAATATATTTATCAACCATGTTTGCTTGGTTCACTATAAGCCACAAAAAAATGCTCAGTGTCAGTTGTTTACTTAAACATATGGAGCGATGTCCTTTCCTTTAATGCTAATAAATTGTTGATTGAGATAAGACTAATAGAGCTCAACCAGTATTTCGGGTAGTTTAGATGAAAATGGAGCTAAATAAAATATGTACTTGCCAGTATGAAAAAAATATGCATGTTGTTTTGTAATCGGATAACTTAACACAACACATTGGATGTGACTTGCAGGGTTGAGCTGAGGGAATGCTTGTATGCGGTTGCCACACACAAATTTATTGAGATCCTTTGCTGGTTAACTGCAGTGAAATGCAATACTTTTTATTCTTCAAAAGCATTGCTGCAGATACTCCACATTATAAGAGGTGGCAAAAAGGGTGCATTGCAATTTACAACAACGCACCAACAGCTTTAACTGCATTTATGAAAACATGGAAGCCGTAATACTGAGCTTGATGTGTGGCTCTTTACCAGCAACTGCAAAAGTAAACAATGCAACCAATTGTTTCTATTTGAAGTTTTTTTTTATTGCATAATGTTCGTACGAAGAGTTTTCGGTAGTTGACAATGATACCAAATGGAATATATGTGTGCGAGTATACGAGTATCTGTAGTTGACAGGTTCTCTGGTATTTTTACAGTTATCAAAAAATCTTTTAATAAAACAATAATTGAACAAAAAAAATATAAACATGTAAAATTAAAATAATTCCAACAGTGATATTGATATTGTATATATTTGTTCTCATACACTACAACAACAACTAAAAATCTTAAATCGATAATTCATTTGTTTGCAGTTTATGCGTATTAAATTGAGTTGTTAACTACACGCTTTATACCCTCAAAATTCAAAACCCATATGAGGATATGTCAAAATAGGTTTTTAAGGGCTTACAATTTGACTAATGATGCTGGCTTTAAATAACAGTGCGTGCGTTTACCCACAAATCTCAAACAGCAGTCATGCGTTGAGTGTGTGGTAGGAACTGCATCGAAATGTAAGCTTCTGCAAATGTTACCACAACGTCAACTAAAAATTTCAATAAAATATTCATAAGATTTTCATTTGAATTTATTTTTAGTTTTATATTTATTTTTCTATACAAACTTGTCATAAGCAGCATGAATCCAACTGCATGTAATAAATGAAAAATTAATTTTATTTAATCCGATTAAGATTTCCTTAATATCCCAATGGTACTTTGGGTGAACCTTGAGTATCTTAGTTTCATTATAATAAAATATGTTAATAAAAGCAACCCTCGAAATTTCCGTAAGAAGCACACTTCAGCTTCAAAATGCAGTTTCTCACGTCTACTTTAGATTAAATATACAAATTATGAGGTACTTTTCGTGACAAACTACGATACGTTGAATAAAATTGTACATTTTGCAGTAGTTTCCTACCCTCAATACGCTCTACACTACCCTCAAGTTGTATAATTTCTTTGATTATGTGTAATTTGGAGGTTTTACTGCAAAATTTTGAAATAAAGTACACGTGTAATGTGCAAATTACATATTCAGTTCGGTTATTACAAGGTATTGCTATAAGGATATCTATGAGTTCAACGTCTAGTGTACTAATTTGAAATGAAGGCAAAGAAAAAACAAGAACAATTTAATTTTTGCCCAAAAAAATACTTTAGCTTATATATGTTACTATTAAATACAAATAAAATAATTTCAAGTCTTAGATTTATTCAAAACAATAAAAGGCAGAAAAATAAACAAATATAATTTTTTTAAATGATTAAATGTAATATTTATAGCATTTCAAATTAAGTTTTGTACAGAATAACTTCAGCGATAGAAACAAAAAGGGTACATATAAAGGTATAAATTTTGTTCGTTTTTAATAAAATGAATTAAAATAAATGAAATATATGAATATATGAATTAAACTTTAATAACAATTCAATTATTTATTAATTTTTAATTTTATAGTACCTTACGACGCATATTAATGCGTAAATCATTTCTACGATATTCCATTATGTTGAAGCTCCATCCTTTCAAACTATGAAAGTCTGGTATAACAAAATTCGTTACGGAAGTCGGTTGAAGTTGACGGGAGTTGCTGTACCATCGACCGTTTCTTCTGTGCAAAAACTTATAATTCAAGATCGTCATGTGACATGCTGCGTAATCGAGGAAACTTTTGGTATAAGTTCCAATAACATAAAATACGACAAATATTACAATTGTTCTTTTGAGTCACACATAATTTAAAAAAGCTTAAAATGATGCTCCTGTCGAATGATAAAAAGTAGTCCTCAAGAAAGGTTACATTTGCGGTGCATAGAAAGACATTCATGAAATTATGACAGTTTACAAATTATGGATTTAATGTATATGTAACTTAACCGTAGTCGACTATATGGGTGTTCATAATGAACCAAATCCAGAAAAGTAGTTCGAACACGAATGAATTCGAATGAAATCCTTTTCTAATGAGGTACGTAAAACGGTCAATTGTGCGTGGTACACCATAATTTATTTCACATGAGTAATTAGTTAAATGAGAAAAATCATAACGATATACGCTCAAACTCGAAACTATGAGTTTATATGTATGACTTTTTAGGTACTTGAAAGATCAAATTAAAGAAATCTTCGTCATATAGTATTGGTTTCGCATCCTATGAATTCCGATTTTCGTAGGCAAAAGAAAAGCCAATGTGGCCGATGGTTTAAAGACTTTTTAAACGGAATAGAAAAAATGCTTCGAGATATATTCGAACACATGTAAAATTACACAAATTAAATAATATTTTAAAAACAATATACTTATACTCAATGCAATGACATTTTCAATAACGGTATAAAACAAGCTGTTAATAATGTTTACTACTGACACATGATATGAATAATCCTGTAAAAATTAAATTCGTGCGCGATATGATACTATTTTTTAATTTCTTAGTTTCTTAAAAATCAAAAGTATTATAGATCTGTAAAAAATTATAAAAAAATTGGAACTAAAACAGCCCATCGTGTTAGTAAATTTTATTCAATTCTTTCTTTTTAAATAAATTCTGAAATTTTTGTCTAAAAAATAAAACAGATTTAAACTATAATATTGTCAAATATCCTTCAACTAGGAAATTGTTTTATGCGCAAAGTATTATAGTTTCCATACATTCAGAAGAATTTTCATTTTTATTTGTGAAAAGGACGCGAAAGAATTGCCCAAAAAACATTTTATTAAAATAAAGATATTTGCATCCAAAAAGCATGTCAGAATCGTGAATTATTAATTGACAGATTTTGTTTAAAATAATTTTTATTGATAAATTTAAATTTGAAAACTTGTATAATTTTATTGGTTCAGGAGCACATATTAGTTGCGTTAACAGCATACAACTTACATAAAAAATTTTAAACAAATTAATTCTAATTTGAAATCTTGAAAGAAGTACATACTACATAGGCAACCACAAATAATAATATAATATATTATATTCTAAAAATAAAATTTAACTTTTGTTTTTTGTTTTTTTAACTTTATCCACCACACACTGCAACAAGGAATAATCTTTAACCATTTGACCTATTGTATACCTACCTATATACCTTTATTCTCTAAACAATTCAATGATAAAATTTTTGTGACAAATTCTAACGCAATAAATTTTTCATTTTATCTGAAGTTTGACATTTTTTATATTAAAAATAAATGCGACCCTTTACCTTGACCCTTTATTCGTTACCATGTGAAATATCTGCCTCCTTTAAAATTTTTGAATAAAACATATTTTGTTAACCAATATTAAAGTTATTTCATTTATTTAATTCACAGTCAAAAACGTTCCAAAATCATCAAAGATTTTATCCAATTAAATAAATTCAACTTTTTCAAATTAGAAATAATCGTATAAGAATACACTTAAGAATAAATTAAACAATGAACGTATAAATGCAATTTTTACATAAAAATATATAAAATAGCAAATTTCATTGCAATAAACTATGAAATAAGTAGACAAGTGTTTGAGTAATCACGAAATCAATAGCACCCACAAATATTGTATCTCAAATATCAACATCCATATCAATATAACGTCAATCTCATAAGATTCTTTTATCTGCATATGTGCAGAATCTAGTTCGGTGTTTACAAATTTATATTTGCAAATGGTATGCATAGACACGAATATCATCTAAGACTAGATATGATAATATTATTTATTTATTTTTGTAATAAATCAGATTTGAAAATCAAATTCCAAATGCTGCAGTGCAATTTCGTAGCTGCCAAGAAGTCAGCAACCCTCCTAATAAGCACATTTTTTATTTAAGCAAATCGGATAAAAAGTATTGAATTTCCTTCACATCTGTCGTCACACCACTTTTTGGGATATACCACGCCACTTTTTGAGTCATATTTTTAGTAAACTGTTATACAAAACTACTACTGAATATGCGTATCTGTCTGTATTCATATAAAGCCACCTCCTTATGTGTCCAATCAAATGTAATTGCTTATTAACATATAAAATCAAAGCAAGAATTTATTGCAACATTTTTTATTTGAAATACATATATTAAACAGAACTTTTCAATCTTTTTACTCAAATGGAGATTTGGATACTTAGTTATATTATGTTTACATTACACCTATACTTTAAAATAAATAATAAAGACTTTACTTATATGAATAATTATTTTTCGAATAAAAAATATCTGATTTATTACTATTTAGCTTAGTTAATGCCATAAACATAATTAGATTTGAATATTTTATATTTTAAATTGTTGAAAATATTTCACCTGAGATGATAGAAACTTAATCGGTTGATTAAAATAATTAAGCTATTATGCTAAACTACTCAACAGAGAATCTCGTTTAAGCTTAGACTATAAAATTCTTTGGAAAAGGAAATACAGTCAAACTTTCATAACTCGAAGTCCAATTTTGCAAAGAAAAGGTTCGATTTATGGAGACTTTGAGTTAGAGAATTTTTTTATATTTTTTTTTATTTTTGAAAGAAACTAGAATTATATTTTAAGATATTTATTTATTTGCAATCAAATAAAGCACAGAAGTTATAGTGAAGTAAAATATTCAGAAATTGGAGTTTGGTACTTTAATTTTTTTCCTATTTTCAATAAAAAGAGATTCCACTTTATTCATATGTTTATAGTGATCATCAATTGTACTATCATTCGTTTGCAAATATAAATTCC
Source organism: Teleopsis dalmanni (assembly GCF_002237135.1). Lineage (NCBI taxonomy): Eukaryota > Metazoa > Arthropoda > Insecta > Diptera > Diopsidae > Teleopsis > Teleopsis dalmanni. The sequence continues at coordinate 139,182,173 of NC_051846.1, read as the reverse complement.
GAATATTGAATGAGTCTTCTATTTCATTCTTAGAAGACAATTGCGTCCACCTAACTGTCACCATCATATAATAAGATCAATAGTATCGTCATCAGTAGGAACGCTTGATATACAAATTTGATTTGATTGTCAAGCTCAATATAATCGTTAAGAGTAGCATTGGAAGTTATTTTATTTACTACGTTGCCAACAACTGGCATTTGCACAAAGAAGCAACATAAAGAAGAAAAAATTTGAAATTTGGTTCGAAAAATGAGACCTCCCCTAACAGCAAAATGCAATTATACTTAAAACAAAAATTCGAGTTCTAGAAGTTTGAGTTATGAAAGCAGAATTCTATGTAATTTGCTCTCTAAAACTTTGGTGCACTATTTTATAGAAGTTCGAGTTATGAAAGTTAAGGTGTAGAGAGGGGTTATGAAGAAACCTCGCAGGTAATAGAGAATAAAAGTGCTGAAGTGCACTGACTCAATTAGCCTCAACATAATAATATATCAAATATTTGATTCCTGCAAAGAATCAAATATAAAATGGTAAATTAAAATTCGTAAAAATAACACAAAGATATGTTAAAAAGCGGAATTCCGACGTTAACCCTTTACACAGTAAGCTTGTTTTTACAGATAGACACATTAAAATTTTAAATAAATCAGATCGTCGGACTTTAATAAATTAATCCAAGTTTATGTTATCATTGTTGTTATAACTTTTTATCTTTTTTATAAACTCCCGCCCTTCTACCACATGGATCCAGTATAACACCACAATTGAAGATTAAAAAATTAATATGTAAAAACAAAAACATTTGCAAAAAATATTTTAATTTAATCCTAATAAGTATTGTTCTTTAAAAAAATTTAATTAAATAAATATAAAAATCGTTTTAAAATTTTATAACATTTTGAATTGAGTATTTTTTTTTAATCAAAAAAATTAAAAAGCCAATATTTATTTTGGAATAAATATTTTTGCTTAGATTGTTTATTTAGGAAATATTTGATTTTCAGGTATTCTATTTATATAAGATGAATTTTACTGGTTCACTTTACTATCCCTTAATAAAGTGAAAAGGATGTTCAATGTTCAATGTTTAAAAATGTTCTCATTCTAATGTAGATTTACTTCTTAGGTGATATTGTGATTCTTCCGTCAAATATTATTTGGGAAAAATATTAATAACAGCTGATTATATTCTTTATAATCGTTCCAAAGCATATGCGTCTAATTTTTGAAAACGATTTCGTTCGTCTTAAATTTCATAATTGAATTGAATTGAACTAAATTGGTAGTGTTCCAAAACGCTATGGAGACATCTGGTCCTGAAAGTTTAAGTTTAAATTGAACGAAAACGTGATTCAGTAGAAGTGCAATAGTTGCTCATCTACACATAACAAAAATAACCACGTAAGGAATACTTGAAACAGAGGCCAGCGTGAAGTCGTAAAAGTTTTAAAAACGGATAAAGTTTCACTGGAGCATCCCAACATTTGTTTATTACATTATGATCGAACATTTTAGCTACAAAAAGCGTATACACGTTTTTTTCCGGACAAGTTGGCTGTCAAGTTGGCGATCAAAATTTGATTCCATAGATCGATATTTATAATACATTTTGTAGTTAAAAATCCTTTTTTACCATTATACACTTATTATACTCAACTAATTTGGCACCATGCGGCTTCTACTTTTTCGGAAAAACGCATTTGCGTAGAAAAGAAAAGCATTTTCAAAGTGTATTACTTATCCACAAGGCTTGTATCGACAACCTGGAGGATTTTCAACTAAGATACTCTCAAAATTTTAATTGCCGTCAAAAATCGATTTAATTGCCGTCAATAGATATTCTTATCACATATATCTATTTTTAAATATATTTTATTTCATATGCGTTGTAGGAATTCATTTACTTATCTTTTTAAACCATTTCCAAAATGGTATAGTAGCTATCCTAAATTAAGAATCAATAGTAGAATACAGAAAAAATGTTGTCTATTGATAGACAGTATGTATAGAAAAAGTAAAAAAAACTTTAAGAATTGCCATAAATTTAAATTCAAATAAGTACTATATGTACCTATATAGATAGATGAAGGAGGTATTAAGTGTTTGAAGTACTTTGCGGAAAATATGAGACTATTTCCTCTTGGATCTCCTTACCACAAATTCTCAGATTACTATTTTTTTGAATGTCATATTAACAAATTCTTAAGTTTTTTATTTCCTTGGTGTGTGCAAAGTACTAAGCTCTCAATATGAAATTCACTTACGGATAAGTTTAAACATCCACACAACTGGGCACACAACAGCAAATTCGTACAGAAAAACTATACAACATACCAAAGCTACAACATAAATATATATTCTCGTACGTACAATATGACCAGCAGGAATTCAAATCTTATATTTATTTATTTTTACTTTTGAATTTCTTAAATTATGAGCAGACGTTGTCTTCGGCAAATACCACAACTTTCAAATGTGAAAAGTATTTATTTAAGAAAAAATGCTTGAAGCCATTCCATTCTGTTTTCTGTGGTTAAACTGCGAAAATCATCGTAATAAATTGAGTAACAGACAAGACACAAGAATAACAAGATACCCACAACGGCAACAGCGCCTCAACTACAAAGACAGTGGTAGGTAATATTTTAGAATTTTGATTGATGTATATTTCTTAAAAACATGAAGTAAAATCTTCAGGTCAAATGCTGGCAAGTAGTGCTTAGTGTTGGCTGTCATAGCATTTGTTTAAAAAATTACAAGATACAGGGATAACAGGACTGTAATTTTTCTTTTAGGTTTTCTTTCAGCATGTCTGCGAGTTACAATAGTTGTACAGAGGCATGAATTGCACTAATTTTTTGGGCTTTTTTTAAATTGTGTGTAAATTGTGGTTCAAATTTTACGTGCTATTGGATTGGGTCTTAGAAAGATGGCATTGCAAGAAATTACAGAACAGAAAAGAACAATGATAACTTAAATGCACGTGAGTAAAATTAATTTATAAAATTTGTTTAAAGCAATCAATTTTACAATTCCTTAAAAAATAACTTAACAAAAAAATTCTGAATGCAATATTGATAACAACGACTGCATTGGAAAAAAATATAGACAGTAACAAAAACATATAGGGAAGTGAAAAACAGCAATGTGCTGAGTATTTAGGTTTCTTCTTGAACATGATCTACCTACCAACTTGCATAAGACTTATAATGTCAAGTTTTTAAAGACTTGTACATTTCACTCCGCCTATTTTGTCGGTATAATTTTTTCAAATACACTCGCGCCTTTTCTTTGTTTTGCTAAGCAAAAATTGCAAAAACTCAAGGAACTGCAATTGTAAACAATTGAAACTGCATAAAAGCAAAAAAAAAAAACTTGAAAGTAAAAGGAAAAAAGATGCAGAATTGCAAAGTAAACTGTTTGTTTGCGTTGTTGGTATGTTTGTGTCACCACTGAGTCTACAAACTGTTGTCGACTGGTATGAAATAATAAAAGATACATATACACGTACGCCACAAGGATCATTGTTCCTTGTTATACTGTATGGGAGTTAGATTGAGTGAGCTTGGTACTGCATTTGTAGACCACAAGGAAATAATTCCAAACAAACAAATGATATCTTTTTACATGTTTCCAAAACAACTGACAAACAGCGAAACGAAACGGTGTATTAAACTACCAGGAAGCACGCACAATAAAAAGAGCGCAAATTGCTTGAAAAATATGCATTCATATAAATTTTTAATGTGGCTTGCTTGTCTTTAAGCAAATTTAAGGAAACTTCATTTTAGGTAATTTACATCGGATATAATCTTTCAATTTAATATGCCTAATAAGTTACTCTTTTAATTACTCAATTAAGGTTCTTAGATTTAATAACTTACTTCCTGTAATTTTAATTGATTTTCTGAAATTTTTATACCAATATTTTCAGAAGTTGCGTTAGCAGAATTTTTATTTTATTTTCTCTTCATTTTCTTTTTGGTTTGAACTTAAAATTTCAAATCTATTCAACATTGCTATGAGCAGTAAATCAATATATTTCTTCTAATGCAACTGGCTTTCTAGGGTTAAGCATTTTAAATGAATTTTCTTAAGCTTATATGCATATATATCTTGGATTTACTTGGTACTCTATTTTATTTATGCATAAAATGTCCACGCACAGTGCCTCAAAGTGATTAAAATGCAAGATGCGTTCAAGTGAACATTTATGCACTTCACATGTAGAGGTGCACATATGCATTAACACATTTTTAAGCAATTTATCGCTAGTTATTTAAAGTTTTATTATCGTATACTTAAATTGACAATTCAACACAATGTAAAATACCATAATAAACTATTGATATATGCAATTTCTTTCGTTACTTCCAATTCACTTATTTGAGGAATTAGTTAGAATAATTCTAAATAATATGTTTTTATATGTGGTAACAGACAAATAACACCTAAACACCTAAACTACAATTATGATATTAAATAGTTATCATGGTTCTGATTTTAGTAGCACTCTTTCTTAGCTCCTAATACACCAGACCTTGTCATGCAAAACACCCAATTAACATTGCATTGTATAACTGAATTGTTTAGCATATAGAAAAAAAATTAATGTTGAGAAGACAATGTAAGTTACAATGTATATTACCAATCGCAATTAAAATCAGAGGCAATCACTGCAACTGATAATTATAATAGACCAATTAACTCCGGTAATAAAGCAAATTACTTTGGAATAACCATTGAATCAAAACCTGACTGGAAATACCACATACTGGCAAACAACAAATACAAACAGTTAAGACTAAAATAAACCTATATGGCTCTATGGTGCTGAAGTATGAAGTATTGCAAGTAACACAAATTTTGATATAATTCAAAGACTTCAATCCAAAGTTCTCTAAACTGTCACCAGTGCAACTTTATTATATTCCAAATTATGAAATACGTGAGGATCTCGGTGTCCAACTTCTTACAGCAGCTATCAAAAATAACAGCATTCGACACACAAATAAGTAGATTATAAACTTATACTAAAAAAAAATATATAGCTTTAAGTAATGATTTAGAGATATAATATATTTCTATATTCTGTAAGTAGAACTACTTGTTGCATTAGAAAGTTATAGAAATAATGGATTAAAAAAAAATTTTTCGAAAAGAACTATCTTCTAAAACATCATATTATTACTTTCAGACTATTTAAGCCATTTTATAATGTGAATCGTTTAACAACCGTTGAACGTATTAAAATTATGAAAACTTTCTGCAGAAATGATGACAATCTTTACGCATCAGATTTTTTTGTTGAGGTTAATTTAAATGGTTAAAGATGCTAAAGAGTGGATATGTCAGCAAGCAAGATTGTTGCATCTGAGGCATTGAAAAACCACAAGTAACTGTCAAAAATCAACGCATACATATAAACTTACAATATATTGTGGCACTTGGTATTTAATAAAACCGTTCTTTTTTGGAATATGACGAAAGTGTGAAACAATCCGTCAGGTCTGATCGCTACAACCGGTTTTTTTTTTGTGACATGATATTGATGATATTTATGTTGATGATATATGGTTTTAAGAGCTTTTAAGAGATGTCACTAGTCACATAACATGTTCTGTTTTCATGTGTTGTATAAGAAAATTTCGTGTTATTTCACGCTTTGATGATATAAAAAACTTCAATATTATGCCATCTGTCACTGGTGATTTTTTTCTGGACTCACGCAAAAAATTGTATTTGTGTAGACATTTTTTTGTGTAGACGAGATATAGCCAACTACTATATGTATCGATAATTCATTAAAAATTACTTATAAAGTAATTAGAAATACTAAAATCCAAACAATATATTTAAGTAAAAATTTTTATCAAAGATTTAATTACTCATATAAGTGTATTTAATTTGTTTTTAATTTTTGAACCACAAAATAAATAACCCTGTATTTTTTGATTTTTTTTTCTAATAAACTAAAAATAATAAGATGTAACAAAAAAAAAATAATATGAGAGTATTTAAATAAAATAGTCCGTTACAGTAAGACGATGTTTTCTTAATATTTTATGGACTGACAAAGAAGGGAAAGAAATTAGCAAATCGTTTTCTATAAAATTTTCATTTGTTAATAGCATTTAATATTTAAAGTAAATTTCATTGAACCTTTCTCTTAGTTCATATGCCTGAAGTACATTGAGTAAACATAAGTGCATAAACTAATTTTTTAAATGAAAAACACACGAAACAGTTTCCAATTCGAATTCTTAGTAATTCTTGTCTCACTAGAAAGAGGGAAATGCTTCACATTTCGTTTATTAGCTAACACAGTGTTATTATGCCCCTTCACAGAAATTTCCTCATTTTCACAATACTTTCCGGTAAGTTTCAACAACTATGAACGGACTCTACTGTGAGACACAGGCATACCTACTTCAGAGCCAACAATTTCAAAGTTCCAAATTTTGTGTTTCACAGAAGAACTTTAAATATTGGCCATCAGGAATTTTTTAAATGCAATGAGTGATTATTTTTAAGGCAATAATTCACTGACGCAGACGTCAGTCAAGAAATACAAGCACCACGCACATGTTTTCTGAACGCAACCAGAAATGCGTACTCTTTGGAGGCGAGGCGGCGTCACTTTTTTCTGGATTTTGTTCTTGGGTCTGTTCTGTGTTATTTGTGGGCTTGGGCGTATTTACCGAAACAACTTGCTTATTATGATTATGTTGTACATAAATTAAACTTCAAAAAATAAAACTATTTTATTGTCAAACATTTCTTGTACGGATTTACTGCACATATGGAATAGCATTCGTGGCAAGAGTATGCGTGTTTATTTTTTTTTACACTGATAAACGTGTCAGTGGTGCACTTTGGTTTTTTCCTCCTAAATGAAATCAAATGAAATGAAAGTTCAGAAGTATACTTATTTTCATTTTCAATTTTTGTGACATATTTTAAACAGGTCTGTTCACACAACTTTTCGCCTTAATAGCTAATAAATTGTTTTTTAATTAGATGTTGTGATAATTTTCATAATTGTTTAATTTTTAAAATTCCTAACAAAGCATTTTATTGAAAAAATAATTGACCGAACTACTATGTTTTTAAGCATCTTTAAAATTTTAGT
>NC_051846.1:139163143-139174938 GCF_002237135.1 Teleopsis dalmanni | reverse complement strand
CCTATCAACCAGTAGAAAAATTAAAATTTTAAGCCATTTTGGCACTTCATCTTTCATTTGAATATATTCAGATGTCTATTTCGATCTCTCCATTCAGTCTATTTTTACGCGCAATTTGAAACTGACGTATCGGTGATTTTTTCACAATTTCACCGAATATCGCGCAGTAATAAAGTTCTATATTATGAAAGGATTATCAGCAACATAAATTCATACAAAAATGGTGAATGTTTTGACAATGGCGAAATTTAATGAATTAAAGTACGATTTGCTGGAACAACCACGGTATTCTTCAGATCGGACTCTCTCTGACTTTCACCTCTTCAGAAATTGTAAGTAATTCCTTAGTAGAAAGCGTTTTGAAGAATCTGTCGAATGAAGAAACCATTGCAGCCGTGGCACAGTAGTTTGCAGAGCTTCCGGAACATCATTACAGACACGGAATAAAACAATTGAAGAATCGTTGGAATAAATATATTGAAGTTGCGGCAGACTATTTTGAATAAAAATAAACATTTTATTAAAAATTCACACTATTTCATTTTTGCTTATAAAAGTTTTCAACCAACCTGTACTTATTAACTTTCGTTTACTACTAATTAGTAATGTTATTGAATTAATACAGATAATTCGCTATTTAATTAAGTAATTTGTTAAGGCTTGGAATCTCTTCTTTGATTCTTTAAAAAACAAAGTTAAGCTCATAAAAATAAAATAAAAGAAATAAGACATCTGTGATTTTTTATTTAATTTTAGCACAATTTAGATTGAAGATCTATTTCTAATCAGCAGAACATTAATCGTGAAGTAACCAATCATGGTTCGATCGATCAAACTCTATGTAAGATCTATGATAATATTCCTCATGCAGTCGTGAAAATAAATCATTTAACTGCTTGTTAACTGTAGCACTCAACTGATCGAACTTAAAACTATGATAGGCATTTTTGGAAGTAACTCCATTCTGCTCTATGCTAACAAGCATTTATCCGTTGCAACAAGTTAACTGCAGAAAGATTTTGATAAAACAAAAAATTGATAAGCGAGCAAAAACCGTAGGTGGCACCTAAGCTGGACGAATGGGCAAACGTTGAACTCACCACGTTTACCGGGGACAATATACCGAGTATACACATAATTTCCCGTTTTTATTTACGTTTTATCTCCCGAGAGCCAAAGATGGCGATACAGAGGAGCGCTAAAAGTACTCATCACGCCAAAATGAGGGTGCATAATCAACTGTGAAGAGTATTTAGTAGCAAAGACATGCAAAATGGAAAACTTCTGACGATCGGGATTGACATCAGGTCGCATGAGGCTTAATGAATTTAATGAACCAACTGCTGTAGGGTCTTCTACAGGTGCAAGTCCTTGCCAGTCCACCTACATAAGGGGCGGGTGAACAAAGAGGGAATTACCTCGGCTGAGGAAACCACACCAGCTGAGGGAACGCTCCCTGCAGTCGTTGCAGAATAAGTAGAAAAGAAGGCTAAACTTGATGCCTGCGGATGTCTCCGACAGAATGTCTTTATCAGACATCGACAATGATCTAGCAAAATAAAGAAGTGTATAATCCCATAATAGCCAGCAGTAAAATAGACCAAATAAACCTTCAACATGCAAAAGCTGCATCGGAAGATACTGCAAGAGCAACGCTCAAATCAAATCTGAGCATAGTGCTGGTCCAAGAACCCTAAATCCACAGATGTCGAATCTGCGCCTTGAATCCATAGAACATGCAGACAATTTGACATGGAAGATATGATAAACCATGAACCTGCAATTTATTAAATATTAATAAAAACTTTATCTGTCTTTCAGAATTTCTCTCCAGGGACCTTGTTGTAATACAAATTCTGGCCAACACAACGGAGTAATACGGAATGTGGTACTGGTAGATAGCCTGTGGCTACGATAAACTGATGGACTACTGTGAGAAAATGAAAATGTCACATATACTTCGTTGCGACTACAACGCACAGAACGAAGTATGGGGAAGTACAGACAGCAACACAAGAGGTGAGTACCTATTAAAATTTATAACTAGTAAGAAATTAGAAATAATCAATGAAGATAATCCACCAATATTTGTAACTAACTCACTTAAAGGGGTCCTAGATATTACTATTGGAAATACCCGAGGTTGTTATAATTATTATTGCATGTTCAATCCGGCTTTTAACTTCAAGTTCTATTGGCACATTTTTATATATGATGAGAGGTTCGGTGTTTGAGACTAACTGTGGCCAGAAAATTTTAAAAATACGACGGAAACATTTTTTGACAAATACTTGCAGTTTTTGTCAAAAAGATTGATTTGATGCTAGTGTTAAAGATTTTCAATACGAGGTGGACGCAGATTTTTTCTGCTTCGGCCTTTGCATATAATTGTGTTTAATTTTTTTTAAAGAATAATTGTTAATTTTTTATGTTTGAACTTCATTGTTGTTTCTTTGGTTAAAATAAATTAGAAGACAAAAATCAATTTGATTCAAATTTATTAAGTTATGCAAAATTTAAGAAAAATTTTGTGGATGAATGCAGACTTCCATATAATGGTCCCGATTTGGGGTCTTTGTATACGCTAGTTTAAGTACGTTCAAACTGATGATCGTGATTTGATCTAGTGTTGTCTAAAAGAACCTTTTGAATATACGTTTTTCATAAATAATTGTTTTCATTAATATCATCAATTCCATCATTGTTTTTGTTAATAAGAAATTATTGAGAGTTTCTGAGGTAAATATCATCGATTTTGTTCAGAGTTTGTGAAGGTTGAAATCACTATGTGTACGTTGAATTTTTGGCTTCACTGTTTATGCCAGATCTTCTGATTTATATATTAAACTGTCTATATAAATTTTTATGCTTATATACAGCTTGTAGTGTAAAAATTTACACTTCTGCTCAAAAATTCACTACCAGAAACAATTTATTTAAACCTATTTAATATCATGAATTAAAAAAAAATTATTTTAACGTGGTTTTTTTGTTGTGACATAAATATACCGTATTATACTACATTATCTTTATACAATTATGTCTTAAACAAATATTTTTCTAATTCTTTTAAATTTATTATTAATTTGAATTTAATACATACCCGCACTTCTCCATTTTGTACATTTTCAACGTAAATTGATACATTTTTCCTATTGGACGAAGTGGCACTTCTGAGGTTTCTCTCATTAAAACAGAGAAACTTTAATTTGACCACAGAGTTGACATCGAATAAATTCGTTAAAGTGTTACCCATCTTAACACAAAATAGTCTGAAACACCCAATTATGATTATGCTTTCCCTTTGTAGTTGTCTCCTGTACGACTCCGTTTGCGACTGAATGTCAAATTATCCTTAACCCACAACCCCGACACTTGATTCCGCCTTCCTACGCTTGAAACAGCGCCTTCTTAGTCATTAATTTTGATTACGTTGTCTAATTAACTGACTTTGTTGCGGTGATTACTTTACCTGAGTCAGTGTGGGTAATTATAAGTTGTTGTCATATTGACCAGTGAGCTCTGCTCATATTATTTTCGCACACAGTACTTGTTTACAACGAAATCTTGTTTAAGTTTCTGTTATATCAATTGGAGTGTTAAGTTTTAATTTTTGAAAATTATTTCAAAATTATTATAATTATTATTATTTTAATTATTTATAGTATTATATAGACAATCATCTAAGTTGTTGTCTAAACCCAACAATTTTCAAGTTTCCATAAATATTTTTATAAAATTTTTGCAGAAATCTCATTTCTGTATAATAAGAATAACTTTCGGAATTGGTTCGACAATAACTTCAAGTCTCTTCAGGATCTTTGAAGAGACTTGAAGGAAGAACTTCGTGCGATTCTAAATTTTACTAAATGCGCAATTCGAGACAGGTGAACTACAGTAAAGAAATTTTATTTGTTTTTTGTTCAAACTAGTAGATAGTTTTTTAATTTTATAATGATTAGAATTTTTTCTAATTGTAATTATTTTTAATTATTATAAATTAATTGTTTGATTTTGTGTTCTATATAATTAATAACGTTAATTCTTGTTATTTTTGTTACTTTTATTATTTTGCTTTAGTTCACTGCAACCTTAAACTTGGTTTTCATCTCATCTACACTTCTTAAAAAAGTGTAGCTTTCACAGCAGCCCTACGTAGATATTGACCACATAATACATACGTGAGCATATTATCGCCTGTTTATTTAGATATTATGGTCCTATCCTAAAATTGTACTTATCTGTTCTCAAGTCTAATATGTTGTAATTTTTTGTACTAAACATTACATTAGGACGAATGACATCCTTAGGGACATCAAGATTGATCCCATCAAAAAATACATAAGGGAAAGAGCCCTTAAATTATTTGAGAAAACTGACAGACTTACCAATACCGCGTTATCAAATCTCAGAACGGTTACAGGCTCCTCGGGGAGGTATGCAGATCTAAAGTCAATTATTGCTTAGTCTGATGAAGTGATAAACAATAATCTGGTCAAGGGGTTTTGAAGATACCCCGCAGTTAATAGAGAGTAAAAGTGTTCAGGTGCACTGACTCAACTAGCCTCAACATAATAATTATCAAATTTATTTTATTTTCATTAATTTATGGCCAAATGTCTATCATGATTTTCTATTCTACAGAAAATTATTCGTACTATAAGAATAGAACTCACAGCATTTGTGTTAAATACTTATCCAGTAATTCACAATCGGATATTCGCATGTTATACTGTAAATTTAAACTCATATATGAATAGGAGCTATGCTATCGTCTTGATTTATGCTTCAATCAATTACCAGAATGATCGAAATTTTGTTTTAAATTCTATATAGAGTTCTAGTGTTTCTTATTTTTTTTACAAGCTGGAATAGTTTTGTTGGTAGATTAAATTGAATCATTATCTGAATTAGATTTGACGGTCTTTCATATAACATACCAGATTTTGTAACATACTAGATTTTCAGTAAGTGCGAAATGACTTTTGTGTTCTCGTATCTATGAGATCGTTTCTTCTCAACTAATTTTTATGAACAGATCCAATTATTATAGGATCTATAATCCATGCAAATAGGTACATTCTGTACACAGACATAGTTCACTTCTATAGTGTACCGTTTTCCTGTGTGAGTACGTATACACTCAATTTTACCATATAACTTATAACAGTTGTACCAAGTAGTTGGAGAGGTTCAGCTATTTTTCTACCAATATTTTATCTCCTTTAAAATATGCTCCTTATGAAGCGATACACATATGCCAACGCTTAACCCAATCTTCCATACACTTTTCGTAGGCTCGTGAAGGTATGGCTTTTAGTTCCTTCTCTTTTACCGATTCAATCGACTCGGATCCTGTCGGGAACAGGAAAAAGTCGCACGGATCCGGATCTGGCGAATATGGTGCCTGAGCGATGACAGTGGCGCCGTGTTTGGTCAAAAAATCGCGTACAACAAGAACTTTTCATTGCTAAATGCAATTCAGGTAGTCTCACATTAACAGCTGCTGTAAACAAACTAATTGACAGATGGCGCTCAAATTTGTGTCATAACATATGCCACGAAAGGATGTACCAACATAAAAAAAAAATTTTTTTTGGAAAAGGTTTATTACTTAAGGAGAAGTTAACAAACAACAAAAGATACTTTTTGAGCATACTTTTTTATTCTTTTTAATATCTCAATATTAGTGAATGTCTATGAACCTTTTTAGTGGTACTCCTCCACTAAGGCGTAAACAACTTCAATAACAGCCATAAGTAACATACTTAAGGAGAATATTACCTTTACAGAAAGGTGATCAGATGCACTACTGTTCATTAATGGAGGACTTTCTTGCCAACGTTATTTAAACAGTTAACTTGTAATTAACCCTTCTTATGAAACAAATCGTCCTCTCTGCCCTACGTTGTGAATCATTCAGTTCGATATTTGTTTCTTGAAATAATTTCTGTCACTAATTCTAACATTCAGCTCATCATATACTGTTCTATAAAAGGTGCCAAAATAGTTTAACTACCGAAACTTTTAATTAATTGCGCGCCTTTGAAAAAGTTTATACAGATGTCATTTTTTCTAATATTTTTTTTTCGGGTGCAATTGTGAAGGATTTGTATTTGATTACTTTTCTGTGCCGCTTTGTTACTGAGTAGTCGTTTTCTAAAATGTATTTCTTTGAAACATAAAAATATTTAGAAGCAAGATAACTTCGTGATAAATATCTGACTTAATAACTTCAGTAAATTAAATGTTTAGAATTTTTATGTTATCATTTGATAAAACCGGACGATTTGGAAACACCAAATCTTCTGCCGTAACAAACTTTTATTATTATAATTCAATTATACATTACACATTTATGTACCTATTTTAATAATTTTAAGAAAAACACTCTATGTTGAACATGTTTGGAAATACTTTTGATTTAACTTTATTGATAAAATTAAAAATTAACATTAAAAAAATTCAGTTAACATTTTTCCAGCTCGTATGGCAGAATGTTCAGCAAATTTACAGCAATCCAGAAGATTAATATTCACTCCTTCACTTTGAGAAAACTGAGCAGTTTGGAGTGCTTGCACGAATTTACAGGAATTTATTTAATATATACCAGCACCTGTCGACAGACAATGCAAACTACAAACTACTAAGTCAAATAAAATACTTAAGTGAAATTCAATTACATTTTAAAAACTTTAGTATTAATAAGAAATACTCCCGTCGAGTTTCAAACTATTTCCTGAACGTACAGACAACGTAACCTATAGACATTACATAGGTTTTGTATATTTTCGAGAGATTTTTGTACTTGAAATCATATTTCTGCAGACTTAGTTTTGCTGTTCAAGTCTAAATTTCAGCTTTTGCAATGCAACAGGAAAATATCTTCATGTACATACACTATTCCAAGGGTTCATATAGTTTCAGATATGATTAAATAGTTTTATTCTAGTTAGAAGCACTAAAAATAATTTCAAATAACACTAAAAAACTTATTAAAGTGCTGCTAATGCTCAGTGTATAAATCATTATTCTCGTTTTTACACTAAAAATTAACACAAATACAAAAAATATTCTATTAAATTATTATCATATTTTTAATTAATAATATTAAGGTTCGAGTAATTACAAGTTAATGTGATCATTTTAAATCAAATAAAAATAAAATTTACTCAATGTGTGCTACTGACTTTAAAACCATCTTTTCCAATGCTATTTAGTAGATTCTAATGAGAACAGTACAATAATTGCACTACCGCATGATGCGAGTTCTACGAGTTCTATTTCCTGTTTAATTTTCAATCCTCGACTGCCTATAAGGAGACATATTTTAAAATGTTTTTTATTTGAGCGTTCATTAATATCGACCCCAGCGCTGATCTTGCGATCATAAAATTAACGCAATTTCATTAACGTTTCGTAAAAGCTGTGACCGGGAATACCTAGATTTTCTTTGGAAAACTGTCTTACTTAATCTTGCGGAAACAAACACATATAAAATATGTGTTTGAATTTCGATTGCTAACCTCTAAAATTGATCTATCACTGGCAAAATTATTTATCTTGATGATTAGTGAACAGTTGGAAAAGTCGTCTTCGAATACTCGTATATTGTCTTCAAGGCAGTATTTTATATTGCGTCCGGATGGTCTAGCAAATTTGCAAAACAATTGCTTATCTCTCATTATCTTATTATTTTTGTTCCATTATTTGTGTACTTTGTGTTAGGCATGTTAATGCAACAACAACAACAGCAACAGTACTGTGTCATGATGGTGCCGACTATCGAAAGTTCTCCACCTCTACTATAAAGCATTTTTGCAAGAGTGATGTAAAGGGATTTACTTGGTGGGGCTGAGTTAATTCTAATGCAGTATGATGTTTCCTATATATGAAATAAATATTTTTTTTTTACTGACGCTAAGGAGTTTTTCAGTTAATTTCTCAATAAAGAAGGATTATTGAAGCCTATTACTTCCACATTGAATCCATTATTCTTATAATTGCATATAAGCCAAGCCAAACCAATTATTTCATTCATTTAAGTATTGAAATGACACTTCGATACAAAATACAAAATAAACAGATTGAGAGCCAATATTAAATTTTGCCTTCGAAGCGCATATTTGCTTACATTTACCCTCGTACAGAGATATATGTACGTACCCAATATTATCAAAATTGTGCCAATTTTAAATATTTGGCGAAAGATGCTATATAAAAAATTATCCACTAACATCAGATTTAGTTTAATGCAATGAAATTATCCAGGAAGCCACAAGTATTACAATTTGGCAACATAAACAGGAATTGGATGCAAGAAATTGAGTGCCAAATCATGGATTCGCTCCTAAGCTTCTAAGCATTCAGAAAAGCTTCATATTACTATTTACTTAATGTTGCTAATTAGATTTATTTGGCAAAACTTTCGTTTTTGTTGTTTAATTTAATACCAACCTTTTTTATTGCGGAACACATACGCGTAGAATATTCTTCCTTTATTTTGTATTTGAACAATATTTATAACAAAATCCATCGCAAGTTTTGCAGCAAAAACATATATTTTACTTACATATATATATTATAATATAAAATTTTACTACCAAAATTTTAAGCCACATCAAAATAATGACAAAATTGATGTAAGCAAAAATTGTAAATAGACACCGTTTGGTGTACACTTCTCCGGCATAAAAGACGAGAAAAAATTCAATCGAGGCAGTCAGCAAAGTAACGAGCTCGTATCTATATAGTCCCATTAAGTCCGAATTGCGATAGAAGCGAAAATGTACATCTCTACTTCTACTAAAATTTAGAAATGGATAGAAATTTACACTCCCATCGGGACTTTTTAGTTCGGGAAAGATATTCACATTTCTTAAAACACAGTCAGCTCCACAGCGAGCTTACGATCATATCGCATTACTAATGCTGCCTAATTCAAGGAAGAAATTTACATTTCTTCAACAGACCCATTTTCATGTGCGTTAGAAATCCACAATTCTAGTGCAAAATCTATTATGTTGCAATCTACATATCTAAGAATCTACATTGCTTCAGCAGTCATTCTCAGGAGTAATTCAGCAAGGTAACTAGCCAGAAGACATGTTACTTCAAACACACGTACTAAGACTATCAAAAATAAAAATTCACATTTCTATTTCTTCTTTCTCTCCTAAGTAATAGAAATCTACATTTACTTTATTGCAGAGTTATTATAGTATATTTTCCATATACTTCTTTATGGTATGTGAACTGCTAATTGGTTCATCAAAAAAATGTAAACCTTATATGTTATACACCGTGCTGTGCCGATAATTAATTGTACAAGTTTTATGAAAGAAAAAACCCTATTTCTTTTTAATAATTTAATACTATTAAAATTATATTATTGATATAATTTTTTTTTTATTAGTAGCATTTTAGAATGATAGTGATTTTATTTCGAATTTTAATTATTTTTAAGTTTATGCCAAAGTTCACTTTATTTCTACAAAATTGGGGCAGGTATTACTTGTATTGTTTAATATATATACTCTGCAAATAAATATACTTCCTTTGTGCTATCACAAAAAATATTTAGCTCAAAAGGATGTAGTGAAATACCTTTATTTTGCGACTTGTCTATGTTTTTCAAGTCGAAAACTTTTATATTAAGGATTCACGTCAACTCATTTCCGAAAAATATGCACGAAATCAATAGCCTGTTATTTTTCCGATAGCACAGTTGCTCTACAATAAAAGTGCTGTTTTTCAGAGAAGCTGATAAAACAGTACAAAATTCAAAAATTTAATTGTCTGGGAGTAACCAGTATACAATATTATTAAATCAGAGTACAAAGGAATAAGGAATACAATGATAAAATATTGCTCATAAACATATTCGTAATTATCTTTTAAAAGCCACAGTACAATGAAAATTAACGGAAAACTGCGATGGACTACGAAAAATCTAATCTAACACTACTAAACTACAATTTATTGAGAACGAAAATTCGTCTGGCTAGAGTAAATATCAAAGTGGCGAAACTCATTGCGATACCAAAAAGCCACTGTCCGTGATGAAAAATTGTGTAACCCTTTCAACCAGATATATAGGATCTGCAGGAAAGACCAGACTAAAATAGATTTAAAAAAATAAATTTTTTTGTCAACATTGGACGTTAATTTTAAAACTTGGATTTTCATAACCGAATTTAGAATAATAAATCAGCCCCTATCCGCTAATTGAAAAAAAAAACAAGCTCAACTGCCAATACAATCACAAAAATGTAGAGAACGTGACGTTAGAGGAGTGGGTATACGGGTTTGTGATATAGTGACATATAGATCAACTTGCTTAGATCAATTTTGTGTTGCATATTCACTCTTGCATAACACAAAAAATCGAGTCTGATAATGAGAAGTTGTACCATATATAATATTATGTTGCGGCTAGTTGAATCAGTGCACCTGAGCACTTTTACTCTCTATTAACTGCAAGGTTTCTTCAAAACCCCTCTTTGCGCCTTGACTGGATTATTGTTCATCACTTCATCAGACTAAGCAATAATTGACCCCAGATCTGCATATCTCCCCGAGGAGCCTGTAACCATTCTAAGATTCGATAACGCGGTGTTAGTAAGTCTGTCAGATTTCGCAAAAAATTTCAGGGCTCTATCCTTTATGTATTTTTTGATGGGATTAATCTTGAGGTCCCTGAGGATGTCATAAAAAATAAAAAATAAAAAATTTATAATGAATTATATGATTTATTGAACAATTTTGCAAATAAAAATGTCATAAATGACACTGAATCGCTGGCAGACTTATCAGATGATAACATTATAGGTAACAGTAAACAGTAAGCTACAGCTCGAGCGTATCAAAAGTACTCGAGAGTACTTTACTTTCCTCTATTTTTTATATCTAATACTCGTATACCAATACAATTTGCAATCCAACTCATTTATTTTTTAATCACTTCATCACACCACTAATAATTGATACGAAGGGAGACTATTTGAAACATTCTACCAAACAAAAATGTCAATTAAAAAGCACCGCAATTCATTTTAATCGCTGGTTAATTTAAATGTAAATAATAGATTAACAAAATATTTAATATTTTATTATAAATGAAATTGCATTTCTGTAGTTTTAAAATTGAAGAATTTTCGGTATATATTTTGTGAATTATTTGCTGAAATAAAAGCCTACTGATAATTACATATTATAATAGGACAGCGAGTTTCTTAGAACGCAATCACAGCGGAAATGGAAATTAGGCCGACTTCCGTTGGATTTGTGTGAATGTGGCATGTCGCGAGTGGTGAGTGGTGAATGAGACAAAAAATAAACGAAACAATAAGAGAAAAAACGCTTTTAATTATGTCAATATCAAAATTTTGATAATATTTGTTTATTGAAAGAATTTTTAATTTTCCATTTGATTTGATAATTTTGATTGAAAGTGATTGATGCGCGTACTCGTACTCGTACTTGCCGCAATGTACCAATATAAATATTAATACAGAAATTGTTTTTATATTTATTGCGGATGAAATGCAAACAATATTGCGGAGAAAGGATCAATTAAATTTTTAATTAAAAGCAAACAGTATAAATAAAATATTCATTTGTGATGCGCCCGCGTCCTCCATTCGAGGCGAACACAAATATTCTTGAGCTGACGGACTGATGCAGCAAAAAGAACATAACACTTGCTACTAATGTTTTTTAATAATTAATTAATAAAACGAAACGAAAAACAGTATTTAGATAAAATGAAGTGTACTGAGATTATGGGTTATTGA